>NC_067159.1:18718568-18891814 GCF_903995435.1 Acomys russatus
CTGAACAAAGGATCCAACAGGCTCCCCTCCGTATCGGTAAACTAATCTGCCCTCTTCATGACTGTTATATGCACTCATTGCCTCTGTAAGCAGCACAGAGAAACTTAATAATCCCATTTACTCGTAAATGTCCACAAGAAGGTTAGATTTTTGTTTTTTGTTTTTTGAGACAGGGTTTCTCTGTGTAGCCTTGGCTGTCTTGGACTTGTCTTGTAGACCAGGCTGGCCTCAAACTCACAGCGATCCTCCTGCCTCTGCCTCCCGAGTGCTGGGATTAAAGGCATGTGCCTCTACGCCTAGCCAAGGAAGGTTAGATTTTTTTTTTTTATCATGAATGACTTTCAAGGCATATCAGCATTATTAAAAGTGAGAGATATGTAATTAACCAATGTCACCAAGTCCCAGTGACCAACATTTAACTACAACTTAACTGGAGAAACAATTTGAGTAGAAAAAAAAAATCAATAGCTGTCCACTGGGATGTCAATTATACCAAATCTATGGAAAATATCTTAAGATTATGTCATATAGTAGGTTAAAAAAACATATTTGTAGATGGGCGTGGTGGTTCTTTAATCCCAGAAATTGGGAGGGAGAATTTGAGGCCAGCTTGATCTACAAGTGCAGAACAGCCAGACTTGCAAAAGAGAAACCCTGTCTCCAAAAACTAAAAACAAAGACAACAACAAAACCCAAAACCCAAAACATTTGTGTACTTCAAAACATACAATTATGGTTCTGTTTTCAATCAGTAACTCAACACACCTCCCTCTCTCTGACTCGTCATTTAAACTCAACCAATTCTGCAGACACATTGTGGGTGCACAGGTGCTACCACACAAGTGTAGAGGTCAGAGGACAACTTTGAGGAGTCAGTTCTTTCCTTCTACCATGTGGGCTCTGGGACTTAACTCAGATGACCTGGCTTAGGGGCAAGCGTCTTTACTCGCTGGCTTATCTCACCAGCTTTTCTTCCCTTTATTTCTGAGATAGGATCTGGAAAAAAAATGTATTATAGGTTAACCTGGAACATATGTAGCCAAGGCTGGCCTTAAATATGTGATTCTCTTGCCTCAGTTTCCTAAGTGGTGAGATTACAGGGGAAGCCATCGTACCTTGCCTCATTGGTTTTTCTATTTGAAATGAAGTATCGTACTACAAACTGGACATTTTTGCTGTTAAAAGGAGACTCAGTTACATTAGGTTTTGCATATAAAGCATCTCAGACAGGAAGTGGCCTTCAGCGTGCCTACCTCTTATTAAGGAACTGATGCCCAGTCTAGTAACGAAGATATTGTCCAGCTCTTCGCTTCCCGTGAACAGTTCAGCCACTACATAGAGATTGGGCTGTAACTTCCTAGCAGCATCCAGCATGTACTGCAAAAAGCAAAGTCACAAATGTAAAGAAAGAAGAGAGCAAGTCGGAGAGGGAAGGAGGGGACAAGACTGGGTGTGGATTTGATGTAAGATAGGTCCAAAACAAGAGAAATGCAAACAGTACAAACAAAGTGTGATGTGCACATGTAGGAGAACACGAGAGAGAAGAGCACACATGGGGGCAGGGGTTTACAGGGAACACTGCTGAAAAGGGAGATTAGATTTTGTAGACATAGGGACAGGGGGAAGGAAAAAGAAAAAAGAAAATGTTAGTGCTATTAAACATACAGCCTGTAACTGCAATTGTGCCAGTCTTCCCCCTGGTTTTTATTTGTATTTAATACCTCTCATAAGATAGCTCTCTTGCTGGGCATGGTAGAACACACCTCTAATCCCAGGGCTAAGGAGGCAGAGGCAGGCGGATCTCTGTGAGTTCGAGGCCAGCCTGGTCTACAAAGCAAGTCCAGGACAGCTAAGGCTACACAGAGAAACCCTGTCTTAAAAAAAACAAAACAAACCAAAGCAAATAAAACAAACAAACAAAAAGCCAGATTGTTCCTCTCTGGGTGGCTAAGTCAAAACTGATAATTATATCAGCTGGTGAATTATTTAGCAAAGGTTAGGCTAAACTTCATCCTTAGATAACAACAAAAAACGGTATCTTATAATCTCTCTCTCTCTCTCTCTCTCTCTCTCTCTCTCTCTCTCTCTCTCTGTGTGTGTGTGTGTGTGTATGCATGCACATGTAACACTGGTGCTAATGATTTACCAGAGAAACAGAAAACAGTGGCTAATCAGATTGCTTTCAATTTTATTCTTGAAGGAAACACAAGGTTAGTAAAATACCCAAATTTTTATCAGCTAAGAAGTAGAATCCTAGAGGACTCTGCTGTTTATTAATTTGCTATAATGTTATAACAATATTACAAATACGACTTTTATTTTACTATTACTAAAAGCACAACTGAAAAAGACTCTCTGCTTACTTTTTGGTGGTAAATAATGTTCTACCAGCCTGGCTAATGTTTCCTATCAAATCACTCCAAATTAAAATCATGTGGAATCACACACACACACACACACACACACACACACACACACACAGAGAGACAGAGACAGAGACAGAGACAGAGACACAGAGAAAGACAGAGAGACAGAGACTACAAATTATACAAGTTGATGTTTTTTATACAAGTACTTTGTTTTGTTTTGTTTTTTTTTTTTGAGATAGGTTCTCAGTATGTAGCTGACTGTCCATGGAACTTATTATTAGACTAGGCTGGCCTCAAACTTACAGAGATCTATCTGCCTCTGCTTCCTGAGTGCTGGGATTAAAGGCATGAGCCACTAAACCAGCTTATAAGCACATATTTTCATGAACTGTCACTTCAAAAACTACCAAAGATCTTACAACCAGGATAAAGTTTATGTGTTTATTTACAAAACTGTATTAGGTAAAGGACAGTGCAGCGATCAATGAGGCACAAACTAGCTTCAGCATGCCACAGCATTAGTGCTTAAATATTCACTGTAGGGGATAAGGGTAGAGCTTAGTGTAAAACAGAACATAGTTCTAAAATGTGCAATGCTCTAAGTACCCCTAAAACGAAAATAAAAGCCAGATTTTTTTTTTTTTTTGAGACAGTGTTTCTCTGTGTATCCCTGGCTGTCCTGGACTCAATCTCTAGACCAGGCTGGCCTCGAACTCACAGAGATCCCACTGCCTCTGCCTCCTTAGTGCTGGGGTTAAAGGCGTATACCACCACTGCCTGCTCCATTCAAGTTTACATTGGCTAATAAAATATATACTGGAAACAACTTAAAAGACAACTTAACACTTTACTCATTACCAATAACAAAGTTATTCTACATGTTACTACATAAAAAATGCTCTTTTAAAATTTAAAGACTAACTTATTAAACACTTTAGGGCATACTATTTTATAGCAGTTGTATCAAAAGGTTGCCAGAATTAGATAAGCTGTTATGTGTCAAATATTACTATCAAATCCACAGCAGTGCACATCCAGCAGACTAGACCTGCATGGCAGGCACTCTGCCAGACGTCACTGCATTTCTTCTGTCAAGGTAGAGTTGTTCCTACCTCAGCCACGTGAAGAGGCGTGGAGTGGCAGTTGTCAAGACGCACTCCCTGGAAATAAGTGGCAGTTATCTCAGTGTATTTTTTCATGTGTGCCCACAGATAAGGGGAGTCCTCTGGTTTATTCCCATAGCGCAATTTAACACTGTCACCCCAGCAAATAAGTTCTCTCCTTAAGTAAACATTTGAACCTGTGAAAGAAGAACAATTGCCTTAGTGGTGTATGAAACCAAATGACAACAATCATATCAAGAAAACAATGCTGCTTCTAAACTTTGTTACTGGGCTAGCGAGATGGCTCAGAGGTTAAGAGCACTGGTTGACCTTCCAAAGGTCCTGAGCCACCAGGTGGTGCTGGCTCCCAACCATCTAGAATGAGGATCTGCCGCCCTCTTCTGGCATACAGGTGTATAGCGGGCAGAGCACTGTATACATAATAATACATAAATCTTAAAAAAAAAATAAAGCACTTAAACTGTGTTATTTCTTCCATAAATGATATTCTTGATAAATTAAAAAGAGGTATAATCCTAGCACTTGGTAGAGCAGAGGCAGGCTGATCGCTGTGAGTTCAAGGCCAGCCTGGTTTACAAGCGAGTTCCAGAGCTATGCAGAAAAACTCTGTCTTGAAAAACAACAACAAAAAAGATATGATTTTATGTGTATGGGTGTTTTGTCTGCAGGTATATCTGTGTAAAATGTGTGTGCCTGGTGCCCTCAGAGGCCAGAAGTAAGTGTTTGACTCCCTGAAACTGGAGTCGCGGATGGTGGTGAGCCACTGTGTGCGTGCTGGGAATTGAATCGAGGTCCTCTCTCTGCTGAGCCCTCTCTCCCACTTCCTGACTAGAGTTACATCTACAGTGGTCTTCCACAAGCTCTGCTTTCCCCATCTATACAGAAGAGAAAACTCAGGCACCTGGCTCAGCAAAGTTGCGAAGAGGATCATCGCCCATCACCCACCCATTGTGCGCCATCAGAAAACAGGCTTTATCTGGGAGGTGGATCATGGATTCTTCTGTGGATAAGGCCATTTCTTCAAAGGGGAAAGTAAAATATCTAGAGAGGCAGAATTGAAATAATGTCCACACAAAGAAATTCCTTAAAGAGCATTTTAAGTAGCAACATTAACAATTAAGCATCTTCCCTAATGAGTAGAATGAATAAAATCAGTTTGGCCCCATTTATACAATACAAACTCACAGAGAGCAAAGATCACCAGTGGACTTTCCAAATAAATCAATACGATTTGAAGAACGACTAACATTTTAAATGACCTTCACAACTTTATAAAATTATAAGGAAACTATTGAGGCTGTCCTACCCTCTAGCTGCCCGACATAAGTTGTATGCTTTATAAATGTTTTTATTAATTCTATTTCATGTGTATGAGTGTTTTGCCTGAATGTATTCAGCATACTGTGTGTATGTCTGGTGCCCCTGGAACTGGAGTTGCAAGCTGCTTGCTGTGCAGAAGCTGGGAACTGAACCCAGGTCCTCTGCAAGAGCAGCAGCATCTAGCCCCTATGCTGCACGGTTCTGTGTAAGGAGCTCGGTGCTTGCTCTCTCCATTAACACTAAATCTACTACTGCTAAGTGCATTCTTGCAGTGCATCCTCCAAGGTCATCTATTGGAACTTTAGCTCCTTTGCCCCCTACCTTGCCCTTTCTTTAGATATAGTGTCACTCTGTAGAATAGGCTGACCTTAAACTTGGACTCCTCCTGTCTCTGCCTCTATATGGCTGGGATTACAGACGTGTATCACCATAGCAGGTGTGAAGCCTTAATTCCTTTAAGTAGAGGTGTTGGGAGATGGAGTCCAGCAACAGATGTCTGGGTTGGGGCAGGACACCATAGGGAGCGGATTACTATCTTTATCCTCTGAGCGAGTTCTTGCTCTCGGGGAGCTGGCATAGTCATCATGAGGTGGATGTTCAGAAGCCGCCCTGTGCTTCGTGCCCTTCATCTCCTGCCATGAGCTGAGATAGCCCAAAGCCCTGGCCAGAAGATGAGCAGGTTCTGGTGCCACGTTCTTAGACTTCCTGGTCTGTGGACCCTCAACCAAATTAAACTCTCTTTCTTTATAAATTACCCATTCTCTGGTATTCTGTTTTAGCAACAGAGAACAGACTGACATTAAGTACATATTCCTCCAGAAGTATCAATGTAAATAAATGTTAATGAATTCAAACTAAGGATAGTTTCTCTAAAGATTTTCCTAATAAAATTAATCATTATTAAGTCTATTTCTGAATCAAAATTTCTATTTCAATGTAATGTATTGAAGTCATACCTCAAAAAATATAATGTAGGTTAAGTTTAAAAGCTAAATATTATCAGCTTTTAACTATCAGCAAGAAGGCATGTTTAAAAATAGAATGAATACCTGGTAACTAAAGGATATTTCCTGGTGACAGGTCCTAGTTTAGGGCCATGGCCAGCCAGTCGTTCATAAAACACATTTCCCAAAAGACAATTAACTGCCTAGAAAACATGGAAGTATGTTACAATCCCAATGAAAAGAGCAGACACTCAAACTGAGCGAAACACAGAGGAAAAGCAGTGGTTTAAAATGAGGTGGACCTGCTCCTGGTGGCAGCTGGTGAGCTGGTGCTTCTCTGAATTTAACTCCTCAAGCCTCTTGCAGAAACAATTACAGCACTCTTCGATTGCAGCTGGCCCATTGCTAGTGCAGAGGGAGCAAACCAAACATCAGTGCTTTCATAAAACCCACTTAAACATTTCCAGAAAGTGTCACAGAAATCTCAAACGCTGTCATTGGGATCTGAGCTACAACTCAGCGGCTATTTCATTTGTAGAACATTTTACATACACGTTTGGCAGGATGGCCTGACAAAGAGACTATAGGAAAACATCAGGTGTTGAAATGACAGATTATTTCATTTTCGTTTTATTTATTTATTTTCATTTTATTTACATTACTGTTGTTCTATCTTTATCCATGCCCATCTTGTAGGCAGGGTAAATTTTGGGTCAAAGTTTTTGTTGATGGGTTGGTTTTCCACTCCCTCCACTAGGAGTTCTATCTTCTTTGAGGATGGCTTCTTCAGTCTCCATGTCCCCTGCTACTAGTGTTCTTAGCTAGACTTGCCTTCATTTCTTTCCTGGAGCCTACTCTGTCATTGACAGAATGTCCAATCAATGCCTGGTCACACTGTGGGAGAGAGCCAATACCTGACACTATTAACGACACTTTGCTATGCTTGCAGATAGGAGGCTGGCATAACTGTCCTCTGAGAGGCTGCACCCAGCAATGGATGCTGAGACTCACAGCCAAAAATGTGGTAGAGTGCAGCGAGCCCTGTGGAATACCGGGGGGAAGGATAGAAGGACTAGAGGGGACAGGAGTTCCACAAGAAGACCAACAGAACCAACTAACCTGAGCCTAGAGGAGCTTGAGGTGACTGAAGCCCCAACCAAGGACCATGATGACTGGACCCTGCACATGTGTACCCGACGGGCAGCTCAGGCTTCATGTAGGTCCCCTAGTAAGAGGAGCAGGGGTATCTCTGATAATAACACTGTTGCCTGCTTTTTGATCACTTTTCCCAGCAGGGCTGCCTTGTCAGGCCACTGTGGAAGACGATGGAGGCAATCCTGATGCAATTTGATGTGCTGGGGATGGTAGGGGTGTGTGTGTGTGTGTCTCCCCTTTTCCTAGGGGTAAGGGAGTGGGGATGAGGGGAAGAGGAGGGAAGGGGCTACAAATGGGATGTAAAGTGAATAAATAAATTAACAAAAAAGTACATTGCTGTTGTGCTCTGCTTCCACGTATGTCTGTGTGAGGGTGTCAGATACCCTGGACCTGGAATTACAGGCAGGTGTGAGCTGCCATGCGGGTGCTAGGATTTAAACCGAGGTCCTTTGGAAGAGTAGCCAGTGCTATTAACTGCTGAGCCATCTCTCCAGCCCTACTTCATTTTATTTAAAAAAAATTTATTACATTTATTTATTTATTTGTTCACTTATTTATTTATTTAATTGCTACATGTGGGCTGTGTGCACATGCTACAGCATGTGAGCATGGGTCAAAGGACAACTGCTGCTAGTGGATTCTCTCTTCCCAGTATGTGGGTTCTGACGGTCAGTTTCAAATTGTTAGCAAGTGCCTTTACCTACTGAGTCGTCTCATCAACTACCTGCTTTATTTCTTTTTCCATGAACATTTTAATAAATAGCATTAATGTTTATGAGTAACAGAAAGGGCAAATACATAACATACTCATGTGGTATGAAAGTCGCCAGTGCGATGTTCATATCTACAGTGCAGCCAAGCCGTCTGTATTCAGGGTCCTGAATAATTTTAAGAGGTTCCTTTGGATCAGACTTCACGACTCTCCTGTTTTCTGAAAGAAAGAAATATATTATTTTAAATGTAAACATCAACCAGGTGTGGTGGCGCACGCCTGTAATCCCAGCACTTGGGAGGCAGAGGCAGACAGATCTCTGTGTGTTCAAGGCCAGCCTGGTCTACAAAGTGAGTCCAGGACAGCTAGGAATACAAGAGAACCCCTGTCTCAAAAAACCAAAATAAATAAATAAATGCAAACATTGACAGAAGATTATAACTGTCCCTTTTTCAAGTTTTTAGTATATAGCTATTCATAGAAAAAAATGTAAAAAGTTAGCAATATCTTTCCTCCCTCCGTCCCCATCCTATTTATATATGTGTCCCCATACACAGGGCAGGGGACATAAAAGGAGAGACAAACTTTTAAAAGATAAAAACATAGGGTTCCTTCAGTTCAGCTTTGCTGCTTACCATGAGATCTTCATGCCTTAAAAGTCTCTAGCATACACATGCTGGCTCAATATATGTTCTAATGAATGAATGATGAAAACACAAAGTAATTTATCAAAAGCTCTAGTAAAATAAAATACTTTAAAAAACACACCTACAAAAAAAAAAAAAAAAAAAAAAACCAACAAAAAACCAAAACACACCTACCTAGAAGTGGTTAAGAGAAATAATCAACTGAAATAATAAATTTATACTGTCAATGAAAAGAAAAAAAATCAAACATATAGTGTAGTCTCATTTAATTTATTAAATATTTACTTAGTAATATTTAATAATACTTATTTAATACTATTTATTTAATATTTAATAGATACATGTTAAATATAGCCTTATGTATTAAATAGCTATTAACACAATGCACGTATATATATTATAGAGAAAGTTATATGAAACTATAGGTAAATTGTGACTTTCCTTGAAAAATAACTTAAAAAAAAAGAAACTACTAACTTTAAGATTTGAGAAGGGAGAATTTGGGGGGGGGGAGGAATGGGAGGATACAAGGGATGGGATAAACATTGAGATGTAACAAGAATAAATTAATAAAAAAAATAAAAAAATAAAATAAAATAAATAAATAAAGTAAAAAAAAAAAAAAAAAATAAAATAATTATTAACCATTAAAAAAAAAAAAAAAAAAAAAAAAGAGAAGGGAGAATTTGCTATATAAATGTGGTTCTCCCTCTCAAGTGCTGAAAGTAAAGGAATGTACCACTATGCCAAGAAAAACTGGAGTTTGCAGTATAAAAAAATAACACAAATATGATGCAATGAAGATTTAATAATGATGTTAACTAGAAAGAAAGAGTCACCTCTTTAAGAGCAACTTTACATTTCTTACAAAGTGATAGAGACAGCTAGGCATGGTGGTGCACACCTTTAATCCTGGCACTTGGGAGGCACAGTCAGGTGGATCTCTGTGAGTCAGAGGACAGCTTGCTCTACAAAGTGAGTCCAGGACAGCAGGGGCTACACAGAGAAACCCTGTCTCAAAACCCAAAACCAAACAAACAAAGTGACAGGCCTTTACCTTGTGTGAGAAGTCTTCTAAATTGCTCAACTACTTTGTGAACATCTACTTGGAAAAACTCCCAGAGTTGAATCCTTGGGTAAATGTCCTCCCAAATTATTTTCCGAATGCACTGAAAAATTTTCAATATTAAAAACAACATAAAATGTATTTGACCAGGTTCCTTCCAGCTTATTAAGCCATAGTCTACACATTTTCATTTATATCTGTAATCTGTTCTTTGGAACTTAGAGGGGTGGTCTTCTGCACACACTCACATTCATGTGTTGATCGTTTTCAATCAAAGCAGGGACTCCTTTTTCTCTGTACTTCCCATCGGCAACACCACAGGACAAATGCCACAGCGCTCTGTCTAGGACCCAGGCAGGTTTCAAGTGTGGAGAATTGACAAGATTGTATGCAGATTCTGGGTGTTCCTGGACCCACCTACTATTAGCAGCTTAAATAAAAGTCAAGAAGACATTTTGTGGTTAGGTTGCACTTTACAATCACTACTGATCCTACTCCATCCTTTACTTAGCAACTTGTTTACTTAGTGTTTATTTGTACTTAAAATAAATAAACACTTGGATAAAGATAGGATAAATTAGGAACACTAGGAACATAGATCTCATATCATAATAGTTAAACATGGCAGCGTTTGTTTGTTTGTTTACAGTTTTTTGAAACAGGGTTTCTCTGTGTAGCTCTGGCTGTCCTGGACTCTGTAGAGCAGGCTGGCTTCAGACTCACAGCGATCCACCTGCCTCTGCTACCTGAGTGCTGGGATTAAAGGCGTGCGCCACCACCTCCCAGCTTAGTGGTTTGTACTTATAAACCCAGCACTTGGGAGGCTGATGCAGGATTACCACAGCTTGGACTACAAAATGAGACCTTCTCAAAAACAAAAGCAAACCAAAAAAACCAAACACTATACTGCAAGTCTCCCATGTAGCTAGGTGTGATAAGAGACAAAATCCTTTGGAAGGCAGAAGCAGGGGGATCTCTGTGAGTTCGAGGCCAGCCTGGTCTACAAAGTGAGTCTAGGACAGCTAGAGCTGTTACACAGAGAAACTCTGTGGCAGAGAGGGGGGGTGGAGAACATCTTATCTGAAGCAATACTGGCAGAAGTAGCACACACACACCAGATCGTGACTTTAAAGACATGACTTCCCATTTCCACTAAGAGCAGCACCAGGAGGCAGAGCAGCCATATTTGACTAAACATTGTAAACAAAGTGTTGGAGATGATAGTGTGACCCAGAAGAAGGAACCTGGCTCCCCATGACGGCTGAGCTAACTCCAATCTGGAATGCCTACCTGGTCTTCTGAAAGGGATAACTACAGTTTCTGATTAAGTGTCCTTATGAGCCACTACCTTTGCAGTACTCAAGCTTACTATTTGTAGCGACGTGTCCATATGCCGTTTGCTAAGTTAATGTGAGTATCATGGATGTCTAAGTCATTGTCAATATTGCCAATTTCCAAGTGGTGAATATGAAGTTACTCAAATACAAAGTTTTCACTGTAGGCTTTGAAGCCTGGAACATCGTATTTCAGAACGTATCTTTTAAAAAATCCAACTTTGTCATTACTATTGGAGACTATTACTAATAGTGATGAACTATATGGATATGCCTTTCAAGATCTTCCTAATTTATATGGCTACTTAGGAAAGGCTTTATGGAACAGCTATGAGTCCTTAAAACTACACTACGCAGAACTCCCATTGTTGACACATGCAAGCAGTAGTTTCCAGACTTCCCACGCTGTAGCTCACACAGTGGATCCTGGTAAGGCACATCAGTTAAAGTGGAAGGCCATGCCATAGGCCTCATGAAGCCAGCTGTGCTGAGAGTAAGGAGAACAAATATCTCCTTAGAGGATTGCTGTCCAGAAAATGCTGTGAATTCTATTTGGGAGCCCAAACAATCTAGCTTTACTTTTTTTTAGTACTGGAGATGCCAGAGTATACTCTTTCATCATGTCAAAGATTTAACTTGGAGGATTTATCAATAGTTTTCTCTTCAATAATGGAAACTGTTGTTGTTATTATTGGGTTTCTGGGGACAGAGTCTCATAAAACAACCTTTCTGGTCTGCAACTCACAATGCAGCCCAGGCTTGTCTTGAACTCACAGTAATCTCCCACCTCTGCCTCCCAAGTGCACAGGACAGAACAAGGGTTCCTGCAGTACAGCAGCATACATCTGTCCCTTTTGTGCATTCTCCTATTTTCATAAAC
Organism: Acomys russatus; assembly: GCF_903995435.1. Classification (NCBI taxonomy): domain Eukaryota; kingdom Metazoa; phylum Chordata; class Mammalia; order Rodentia; family Muridae; genus Acomys; species Acomys russatus. The sequence goes on from NC_067159.1 coordinate 18,730,120, forward strand.
ATCACATGTAAAGCACCTCCATGTTGATGATACGCTCACCTCACACCACTTCCTCCAAAGTACAAAGGTATTAATCCATAAAAAGTTTTCAAAATTGAAGGCTTCTTAATTGTCTTTTTGATCTTCAGAATGAATGTTACTTAGGGCTGGGACAGGCCTAAGTGGCCAATAGCTTGCTTAGTTTAGCATTTATGAGGCCCACTATTAATTCCTCACACTGAAAAATACTACTACTCCTAAAAGTAATATTGTAAAGTGAAATGAAAATGCTAATAAAATAATAGCAATGTAATATTCACGCAGAAATCATTGGTGCTCATACCAGTATGATTGTAGACAACATCAGTAATACAGAGAATATTCCACTCCCTTTTCAGCTTCTCCACTAGCTGCCCCACATCACTCCAGGTATATCTCTTATTCGGCCTTGAAAAGTCAGGATTTAATTCTAACTGGTCAGCAAGGGAGTAGCATGACCTGGACAGTCCAAGGGTCTGCAGTGGGGTGAAGTGAATCATGTTGTAACCTACAAATGAGAAAATACAGACCATGCTATGAAAAAGCAAACGGATCAAACTCAAGCGAAGCAAAGTATAAACACGAGCTTTCCTAAGTACTTATCAACAGTAAGACTAAGCCGCTAGTGGGAAAGGACAGTGACCACCCCACTGTCAGCAAATGCACTCAAGGCTTTCAGCCTGTCACTGTCCACGTCTACAAGAAGCAGGTGATGACATGATGTGCTCGGTAACCATCACCACAGTACTTAGCTACCATCAGGTTCAAAAGCAATTGCTGACAGGACAGAGTGGCTTGTACAAACTATGCTACCCAGGCGTGACACTTCAAATGCCCGTGGGATGTGCACTCATCATAGTTATGCCACTGAAGCTGAAGCTGCATCCCTTCCTTACGTAACTTGGCTTGACAGCAGAATGCTGATGGTACTCTTACATACTAGGAAACTACAACCTGGCTTCTTTTTACTCTTGGCATGTCTACTAGCATATGCCTTTTATATGCAAAACAGATAATCAATATTGGTTAACTAAAACTATATATATTGATACATTTTTCTCTCATGCTTTAATAGTTTATTACTAATTTTCATGTGCCAAATAAATCTTACAAATCATAATCATTTTATTTTATGTTCAAGGCACTCCCTTGGTTAATCTGACGCACATAACCTGGCACTTGTAGAAGCTGTAGATTTTCTTTTTATTACTACGTTAGTAAGCAAGACTGAAAGGCAAAGGAAAGCTTTGGAAAGCCGTATCATAGCAGCTATGGTTAGCTTTAAAAAAAAAAAAAAAAAAAAAAAAAAAAAAAGCAAACTGCACACTACCTGACTCCTTTGCAACCCTTAGTCGGCTCTCCCACTCTTCAAAGGGTCCTAAACACTTCGCTAAAAACGTCTGCAGGGTGACACAGTCCAAGGGCAACACGTTGTTATCAGCTCCAATGCGTAAAATGGGGTCCACAACTATGTACCCTCCTCCACTTTTCTCATTTCTAAGGGAAAATGACCGAAACATTTTTAATTAGTTAGAGGAAAAAAATCATTAACTCAATTTGATTCTATCTGGAAGGTTAACTGCCCATTTAAACCCCTCCTTCTTTTCTTCCCATTCATCCAGGGTCTCATGTAGCCCAGGCTGCCTCATACTGACTATGTAGCTGAGGAAGGCCCTGAAAGCCAAATCTTCCTGCATCTGTATACACAGGGATGGAATAAAGGCATGCACCACCACATGTAGCTAAAAAATGTTTATTTATAAGTATATAAAACTCATTTACAAGGTTTCAACAAAACAACATACTAGGTATTTTCCTTTCCTTTTTTCTTTTTTTAAATTATGTGTTCTTGTGTGTCAGTGTGTGGCTATGTACACTGGAGGTCAGATGCCTACGGAAGTCAGAGGAGGGCTCCTCCTGGGGCTGGAGTTACAGGAGGCTGTCATGTGGAGGCTGTGAGGCACCTGATGTGGAGGTTGTGAGGCACCTGATGCATAGGCTGTGAGGCACCTGACGCAGAGGCTGTGAGGCACCTGATGTGGAGGCTGTGAGGCACCTGATGTGGAGGCTGTGAGGCACCTGCTGTGGAGGCTGTGAGGCACCTGCTGTGGAGGCTGTGAGGCACCTGCTGTGGAGGCTGTGAGGCACCTGATGTGGAGGCTGTGAGGCACTTGATGTGGAGGTTGTGAGGCACCTGATGTGGAGGTTGTGAGGCACTTGATGTGGAGGTTGTGAGGCACCTGATGTGGAGGCTGTGAGGCACTTGATGTGGAGGCTGTGAGGCACCTGCTGTGGAGGCTGTGAGGCACCTGCTGTGGAGGCTGTGAGGCACCTGATGTGGAGGCTGTGAGGCACCTGATGTGGAGGCTGTGAGGCACCTGATGTGGAGGTTGTGAGGCACCTGATGTGGAGGTTGTGAGGCACCTGATGTGGAGGCTGTGAGGCACCTGATGTGGAGGCTGTGAGGCACCTGATGTGGAGGCTGTGAGGCACCTGATGTGGAGGCTGTGAGGCACCTGATGTGGAGGCTGTGAGGCACCTGATGTGGAGGCTGTGAGGCACCTGCTGTGGAGGTTGTGAGCCACCTGCTGTGGAGGCTGTGAGGCACCTGCTGTGGAGGCTGTGAGGCACCTGATGTGGAGGCTGTGAGGCACCTGATGTGGAGGTTGTGAGCCACCTGATGTGGAGGTTGAGAACTAAACTTGCATCCTCAATGAGAGCAGTTCAAGCTCTTAACCCCTAAGGTATCTTTCCAGTCCCATCTAATATATATCTAAACAGAATAAAATAGGACATCCAGTAATATTGATTTATTAGAAAATAAATAATGTTAATGCCTACTAATAATGGTATCATTCAAATAAACAATATCCTACACATCAGTACAGAAAAGCTTGGAGTTTAACTACATATGACTTGAATCTGCATTGGACTGGACTATACAGTGACCTCCTCAAAACTGAAGAATCGGGCTGGAGAGACGGCTCAGATGTTAAGAGCACTGGCTGCTCTTCTGGAGGTCCTCTGTTCAATTCCCAGCAACCACATGGTGGCTCCCAGCCATCTATAATGTGATCTGATGCCCTCTTCTGGCCTGCAGGTTTGTTAAAAAAACAAACCTGAAGAATCACAGCCTAACTGCATCTCAAGAAATCACTGTAGTTGTGTGGTAGTGGTGGTGCATGCCTTTAATACTCGCAATGGGGAGGCAGAGGCAGGCAGATCTCCAGGGCTCACAGAGAAACTCTGTCTCGAAAAACCGGTAAATAAATAAAGAAAAGAAAGCACCATAAGAGCTGCGTAGCCTTGTTCAGACAGTAACGCGTAGGGTCAGATAACTGAAGTTACAGAACTCGTCAGCTCCCGGCCTACCCTTGAAGGAAGTGGTACTGAAAAGACCCAGACTGCTGCAGATGAAGTTTACAGTATTTATCAGAGTCATCTTCTCTTTCCGTTGGGTTTTCCCAATCCAAGGAGTGAAATTTTTCTCGATTAAATGCTTCTCCAGGAAACGGGTAATTTGTATACACTGTAACTGCTTTCCCTTGTAAAGTTGGGCCTAATCGGAACTGTAGCTCGAACCCTAAACAAAAAGCACATTGAATAAGTTACTTTAATAAACTCATTGAAGGATTTAACATTCAAACAGATGTCTTACTTAAGACATTATTAAAAACAGGGATTTTCAAATATACTTAAGATAATCTGTCATAACTAATGTTACTTTTGGAATTACCTGGCATTTTGATTTAGATGAAATTTATATTTTAACAAATATAAGAAGCACCTCTAATCCGTCTCATTTGCAGCATCCTCCCTCCTCTTCCCTGGACTCTGATTCCTATCCATACAACTGTGAGTGGTGCAGATTTTTCCTGACATTTGACCCTAATTCCTCTGCCACTCCACTCTGAACCTTTACTGTCATCTCTGAATCAGCACTCAGATGTAAGTGTCTGAGCAGAGATCTCTGTAATTTCGCAGACCGCAACAAAAAGTCAGAGAATGGGATCGTATGCGGAACCTGGGAGATGTTACAGGACAGCTGTCCTACTGCTCAGAGAAATGCAGCAGGCTGTAGAGTCTCAACAAGTATTCTGGAAGCCATGCAGTGCATCTTACACCAGCTCAAACACAGCAAGGTGCCAATGAAGGTCTGACCCCACCCCCCAGGGACGGGAAGCACTAGCTGGCAGTATCTGTTGATTTCCTTAAGGAACTACCCCAACATGGATGCTAGAAAGCTACCAAATACATCACTGAGCTCAGAATTGGGAAAGGATGTGTGCAGTGGGTTCTCATGAGACCGCATATGTTGCAGGAACACACTGCCTATATCCATACAATTCATGACTTTAATCCCAGCACTAGGGATGCAGAGGCAGGCGGATTGCTGTCTCGAAAAAACAAACAAACAAAAAACCCCAAAAATTTAAATATGGGTGCATCTCAATTAATGACAGACAAGAAAAATTGAAGAAGGTAGGAAAATTTTTGAGTAGAATTCCTAATGCTTACAAAATTTACTTACTGAGAATAAATATACTGTTAGGTATGGTGGAGCATGCCTTGGGAGGTACAAGGCAGGCAGATCTTTGTGAGTTCAAGGCCAGCACAGTCTACATAGTGAGTTCTAAGACAGGCATGCCTACATAGAGAGATCCTATCTGGAAAAAAAAAAGCAAGATGGGAATAAATATACTAACATTCATAATGCTTATGAAACATCCAACAAAATTAATAAAAAATTATACACTGAAGATATACCTAGCAATAGTGAATAGACCAGCTGATTCCTATGACTTACATACATATGTGTTTATGTATTTATTTTGTATGTGTTTGTGTCTGCACACAATCATGTTCCATGGCATAAGAGTAGAGGTCAGAGGACAACTTGCAAAAGTCAGTTTTTTCCTTCCACCACGTAGGTCCAAGGAACTGAATTCAGGTGATGTGGCTGGACAGCAGGTGCCTTTACCAGGGCCATCTCACCTACCACGAGGTTAAGTTCTAGAGAGATGGTCACCATAAGCAATGAACAGATCAAATAAACAAGAAAGATATTCTGTGCAGACAGGAGGATCCCTATGACTTACTGTCCAGCTAGTCTAGCCAAATTGGTGAGCCCCAGGGTCAGTAAGAGACACTTACCTCAAAAGACAGAGAGGCATTGCCTCCACACTCACACACATGTGTGCACACCCACATGTGTGAAAACATGCACACACATATAACACACACACACACACACACACACACACACACACACTTATTCTAACATGAGATATAGCTCAGTCTGGAAAGTGCTTGCCATCCACGTATAAAGACCCAAGTTTGGTCCCCAAAATCCATATCAAAAGCTGAGCATCTCAGCAATGGGGCAATGGGGACAAGCGGATCCCTGGGGCTCCCTGGCAACCCAGCCTGGCCTTACTGTCAATCGCAGCCCCAGTAAGGAACCTGTCTCAAACAACGAAGAAAGTTACACGACCATTCTGAGGAACAACATCCAAGATTAGCCTTGGCCTTCACATGAACATAAACACCTGCATAATGTGGACATACATACATATATACAGACATATACACACAACTATGATCATGGGGAAAAAGTGGATATTCATATGTCTCTGTGCTCCATTTAGACCACAATTTCAAATGTCTTCTTTTCTATTATATCTGCTATTCTGGATCAATGACCTTTGATGCTTATTTGTTTTGGGGTATCATGAACTGCACCCACTTAGGATAAAGAACTTAGCTGCTAAACCTATTGCTCTGACTGCTCCTATAGCTAATTCCTACCCTTCCATGTTCCTCCAGGCCACCTTATTTCCTGAGACACAATGCAGAGCTGCCGGTTTCTCACTTTAAATCAATCTTAGCCAAGAAGGCAAGTAGAAAGTGGAGATACGGTGAAGACCAGCACATGACTAGTCAGGTTATAAGAGCAAAGCTGTTCTTAAAGGACATTCAGAGTGCTTTCCCTGCAAACACACTGCTGGCATGTTTTAGTGGTCTGCATGAACAACGAACACAGCCACCACAGTCCCTTAAGCAGAAGCCTACTTTAGAGCAAGGCCTTAGGTGGCTTCAATTCTGATAGCCGAAGGATGTGAGGAAGCTGCAGAGGGCAGTAGACATTGGCTCATATGGCTTAAGAAAAGGAGTCACCTCTCTAATATAAAATTCCATACTGAAACAGCAAATGCCAACATAGAAGCTGCAGATCTGGCTCATGTAATTTCTTTTCTTTGTTTTGTTTTTGGTTTTTCGAGATAGGGTTTCTCTGTGTAGCCTTGGCTGCCCTGGACTCACTTTGTAGACCAGGTTGGCCTTGAACTCACAGTGATCCACCTGCCTCTGCCTCCCAAGTGCTGAGATTAAAGGTGTGTGCTACCACTGCCTGGCTGGCTCATGTTATTTCTAAGAGTGGCCAAGGCACTTTCAGTCTAGCTGGGACAGTCTTACATTAGAGCACAGTGCCACGTAGGACTTCCAGAGCTTCAGAGAAGCAACGCCTAGCTCCCCATCCTCAGAGGACAGGCTGAGTCCCTCAGTACTGGGAACGCAGCTGTGACTCAGGCTCTACGAGACTATACTAAATCCACACTGCCTATGCTCTACAGATAGAACAAGCCCTGCACGGCAGTTTATAGCAATCTTTTCCAGAATATCTTAGTCCATTTTTGATATCTCAGCTCAGGAAAATGAGTTCTTTTAAACTATTATTGTTTACAGACAATGAGGTAGACTACCCAAGAGCACTGGAAGAAACACGAAATGAGATTAATGTCATGCTTGCAATATAATATGATAGAACATCTATAGCTGGGGTGAAGGACTAAAATTGACTTTCACATACTTCTTAGGGCTATAGCTGGTAAGGCTATAGGACCATCAATAGTGATGTGTCTGGTGGATTCTAGATGGCGTTAACAGTACTGTGACGCCTGGTGCTGATGAAAATAACACGAATGGGAAGAAGCTGAGTTCAGTCCTCATAGACAGCTGTGGAGGGGGGAAGACTTTGGTGGAAAAGTAGATACACAACAGTAGTGTCTGAAGATGTTAGATATTTAAGATAAAAGTTTAGAGAAGGAGCTTTGTTTTGTTTTGTTTTGGAGTGGGTGGTGATTCTTTGCTTCTGATGCCCTAATACTGCGATTACAGGTTTTGTCACACACACACACACACACACACACACACACACACACACACACACACACTTTAGATAGTCTGTAAATCTGGCCATTTTATAGGAAATTCCATTATGGATAACATGCTATCAAAAATCATTTTTTAAAATCCTTCTGGGAAAAAAAAGGTATGGCTGAAATATAAAATAAGATTTAAAAAATCCACATCATAATCCTAGCACAAATGGGATGAACAAATAGGTTAGAAAATTGTTTTGATAATTTTTATACATTCCTATCATTTTATAATTGGGAAAAGAATTGTAAAATTAAAGTTGTGCTAATAATGAAATAGATTTAAAAATAACTTCACGAAGGATTAAAGCATAGCTGGTGTGTGGTGGCACACACAGGACATCTTGAATCCTAGAAGGAGGCTGAGGCAAGCAGCTCACAATTGCAAGACCAATCTAGGTGCATATGGAGTTCAAAGCCAGCCTGGGCCACACAGGAAGATCCCGTTTCAAAAATAAAAAGCACGCTTTCTCTCTCTGTGTGGGTCTTAAGTGCATGCCTATTATATCAGCATGCAGTAGGCCTAGGGAGAACGAGCACTGGAAAGGCTAGGCCAGTCTAGTCAATTTAGCAAGTTCCAGGCCTGTCAGGGCTAGAAAATGTCATCAGAAAACAAAAAACAAAGAACAACAAAAAAAAAAACCCTAAAACCCATCTCATAACAAGACCCACCTCAATCAATAAATGAAGTAAAAACCATTTTGATAGTTAAAATCATAAACAGCTATATCTTTCTAAGAAGAATTAAATTTATCATCAGAAAGTAGTAACATCTGGAACACGCACAAGTATCAGAGGCATTGTTGATATTTAAACAGCTTGTCTCTTAAGTTTATACAAATATTGCTTTAGTAATTACACAATGATTCAGAGAAACTGTAGCTAGTACAAAGGTTAAAACTCACCTACGCTGTCTTAAATAGTATTTGGAGCAATGAAGCATCTCTCTCAAGCAAACTTGAGAGAGGAAAGAAGCCCTCTTCAAATATGAGTATTCATTTATATGCAGCATTGATGTGATTGTCCTATAATCTATCTGAATTATGAAACACCAAATTAATGTAAAGGAAATGGAGAGCCATTTTCAGTTCCCAATATCAACTTGATGGCTTATAATTACCCCTTTCTCCAACTCTAGGGGACCCAACACCCTCTCTGGCCTCCATGGGCACCAGGCATACACACAAATAAAAAAGGAATTCTTGGTGGTTATGTATATTAAACCATGACCTTAATTATGAATCCCATTTATCAATTATGTGGACATTTGCTAAAGTCTGGCTAGTAAATAAATGTCTGTTTTTCCTGACTTTACCCCTAGTAATTATTTTTACAAGCAAATCTTTATTTGCACATGGAAAAACAACTAAAATCTTTGTTTAGAAGAGTTGAAACAGATTAGAAAATTTCTAAAGATGACAGGTATTCACGTATATGGATAAAACCATGCAATAACCAAAGCATTTCTAAAATAAATAATACGAACACTTTGCAATAATAAGGGAAACTGTATCCAGCTCAATACGTTTCTACAAATAAAGTTTTATTGGAACACAAGCATTTATGTCTCGTCTATGGCTGTTTTCATGCTATAGAGGCAGAATTCATTAGCTACAGCAGAGAGTAAGTAGATAGCTCCAAAGCTCTGACAGTTTTCCATTTGAACATCATAGGAAAAAAAACTACCAACTCTGCTCCAGATCTTCAGTTTCATTAAAAAAAAAAAAAAAAAAAAAAAAAGCAATTAACTCTCATTTATGTTTACCTCAAAGGGTCAAATCAAGTTTTGTTTTTTTCTGGTAATATTTTCTAAGTTTTGCATGACAGAAGGCTGATTATCATTTCTAGAAAGAAGAAATCTCAAAGAGTAAATGTCAAACACTTCTAGCTCATCTTTAAGTGCCTCAGCCTCATTCTCTGCCTTCCTCCCTCCTGCCTCCCCCCTCCCGCCCCCTTCCCTGCATCTCTTTTTCCATATATGTCTCACTTACTATGTAGGCCAGGGCTGACCTAGAACTCCACCTGCCTCTGCCTCCTAAGTGCTGGGACTAAAGGTATGTGCTACCAAACTGGCTATGTTTGACAATTTCTAAGAGGTAAAAGAGAGATGTTCATGTTTTTTTTTTTTCTTGTTATGAAATTTTTGAAAGATTCTAATTTTTAAATGTTAATTTAATTTACTTTAGTGTGTGGTTAAAAATGGAGTCTAGGGCTTTGTGCATGCTACATGAACACTCTACCATAAAGCCACAGCCTAAATCTGTATAATTTAAAACAATATGACTTGGCTACATAGCTCAGGTAAAGGTGCAATTTAAGGAAAAATACAAGAAATAAGGGAGGTTGGACTGTGAGCCTGTATTAGTCAGATTACAACCTGTACCTTTTCCACAAGAATGTCTTTTTTGTTTTGTTTTGTTTTTAATTTATGATGAACTAAGAGCATCAATACCAATGTGTGTGTTACCAAACTGAATTACTTTTCAAAGAAAGAGGTTACACTTTCTACTCAGTAGTGATTAGTACATTTCCCCAAAGCGCAAGGCCACTCTAAGCTGCTAAGTCAAAACACCGAAACTGAGCAGGTTCCCTACAGTACGTGAAATGCCTCTGCTAAAATTAGCTTAGGTCCCAACAGTACACCGTGTGGCTATCTGCTTCATGTTAACACTTTACTTGGGTCAGCCATGGCCCTCTTGTAGACAGCCAGCAAGGAAGACAAGTGACTAAATTACTACTGTAAACAAAAATTCCCCATTAGGCGATGGTAGATGGCTTTGGCAGCTGGAGGGGTGACTCGGAAGGTAAAAGTACATGCTGCTCTTGCAGAGGATCTGGGTTCGGCTTCCAGCATCCACGTCAGGCGGCTCACAAGTGCCTCAAATTCCAGTGTAAGGATCCAATACCCTCTGACCTTCGAGGGTACCTGCTTATGTATGGTGCACATAAACTCATGCTGACAGGCAAACATACAAGCAAAATAAGTAATAAGTAAATATTTCTTTAAAAAGAAAACCTTTGTAAATGAATATTTTATTTTTGTTTTTGGTGGTGGTAGGCTTTTTGGTTGTTGGTTTTTGTTTTGTTGTTTTGAGACAGGGTTTCTCTGTGTAGCCCTGGCTGTCCTGGAGGTTACGATGATGACTTGGCTGGCCTCAAACTCACAAATCCACCTGGCTCTGCCTCCTAAGTGCTGGGATTAAAGGTGTGCACCACCATGCTTAGCTGAATATTTTATTTTTAAAAAATTGTAATAATTGGGCTGGCAGGTTGGCTCAGTGAACATGCTTAACACCCAAGATTGTCAAACCTGAGCTCCCTCATGGAATACCTCTGTGGAAGGTGAGGACCAATTCCCAAAAGCTGTCCTCTGTCTTTCATACATTTTCAGTGGCACGAGAATGCCTGCAGTAGTCATACATACATGTCACACACACACACGCACACACACACAGAAGTAACAGTAAGTAAGTAAGCATGAAAGGTGTAAATCTGGATGACCCATATGAAAGGTGAAGAATCCATTTCAGGTTTGAGGGATACTCATTTGTTCATCTTCTGATACACAATGAGACAAGGAAAACAGAAAAGACTATAGCTTGAAGAGGACAGTTATTTACTTGGACTTTTTCTTGAATTTGAAGAATCTAAGGAGATGGCAGTGTTGAAAATTATAATTGGTTCCCGAAAAAAATAAAAGCAGAGAAGTGTTTGGAGAATCAATCAAATATGAAAACCCAAATATCAGATTTTTTTCCCTTTACATTTAATTGTGAGTTTACAGTTTTCTTATTCTGTTGCCCCTTTCAACGGTGACATCATTAGGTTCTTTAACCTGGTATGACTGTTTAGGCTGTTTGTTTTCTTTGTTTTTCTGTGTGTAACGTATGTGCAGGTGTATGCAGCTGTGAGTGTGCATGCAGAAGCCATAGACTGGTCAGCTGTGGCTTGTCTGTTGGTTGCTTTCCATTATTATTCTCTGCCTTTTTTTTTTAAAGAGAAAAAAATTAGAGATGTATCTATCTTATTTATTTATTTGGTTTTTAACAGGGTTTCTCTGTGTAACAGAGCCCTGGCTATCTGGGACTCACTTTGTAGACCAGGCTGGCCTCCAACTCACAGAGATCTGTCTGCCTCTGCCTTCTGAGTGCTGGAGGTGTGTACCACCACACTCGACTATTTTATATATATGTATAACCATGTGTGTCTCTGCCTCTCAAAGAAGCTAGAAGAGGGTGTCAGATACCCTGGAACTAGAGCTATACGAGGCTGTGAGCAGCCATGTGTGCGCAAGAACAGCAAGTGCTCTCAGATGCTGAGATATCGTTCTAGGCATCCCCACCTTATTTTTGAGAAGGGTCTCTCATTGAACATGGAGCTCACTGACTGGTCAGACTGGCTGGCCAGCAAGCCTCCTAGATCCACCTGTCTCTGCACACCCAGTGCTGGGGTTACAGGTGCACCCAGCTTTTATGTGAGTGCTTGTCCAGCAGGTACTTTATCCACTGACCCATCTCCCCAGCCCAGTTGTAATTTTTAAGGTGGAAAGGGGACAGAGTCTCACTATGTAGCTCTGGTTGGCCTGGAACTCTATGTAGACCAGGCCAGCTTAGAACTCACAAAGATATGCTTGCCTCTGCCACCCGAGTGCTGGGATTAAAGGCATGCAGATAGAGTAGATAGGATTTTTTTTTAAAGGATGCTCTCAATTATCTCGTGTCCCAATGTTCGTTCTATTCAATATTCTTTCATATTATAAATCACCTTCTAAAACAGCAGTTCTCAACCTGTGTGTCATGAACCCTTTGGGGGGCACGTATCAGATACCCTGCATATCACATGTTTACATTACAATTCATAACAGTAGCAAAATTATAGTTAAGAAGTGCCAACAAAATAATTTTGTGGTTAGGCGTCACCATAACACAAGGAACACTATTAAGGGTCACAGCATTAGGAAGGTTGAGAACCACTGATTTAACATAATATGATCAGACCATTATTACACACACAACCCCCCCCCAAAACAAAAACAAAAACAAAACAGATGCTGGCTTTATCTAGTGTTTCACACTGAATCACATTATTCTTTGGGTTTTTGTTTTGCTCTTTTCAAGACAGGGTCTCTCTGTATAGTCCTGACTGTCCTGGAATTCACTCTGGTCTCGAACTCAAAGATCTGCCTGCTGAAATTAAAGGTGTATGCCATCATTGCCTGGCTCACATTATTTTTAATAAACCATTCAGTTTGCCTCTTTAAGTAGCTTAAGCGGAATTTCCAGTTTGGGCTAGTTTTCGCTGGGGTATAAGAATTAATCAGTGAGCTTTTTGTTTGTTTCTTCGAGACAGTGTTTCTCTCTGTAGTCTTGGCTGCCCTGAAACACGATGTGTAGCCCAGGCTGGCCTCGACCTCACAGAGATCCACCTGCCTCTACCTCCAAGTGCTGGGATTAAAGGCGTGCGCCACCACTGAGCAGTTATTAAGTGTTGCACATAGTATTAAGACTGTAAGACTGGGGCTGGAGAGATGACTCAGCGGTTAAGAGCACTGTCTGCTTTTCAAGAGGTCCTGAGTTCAGTTCCTGGCAACCACAGTGGTGGCTCACAACCATCCATACTGACATCTGATGGTCTCTTCTAGCATGCAGATAGAGCACTCATATACACAAAATAAAGAAATCTTTAAAGAAGAAAAGACTGTCCCCTTCTTATAAACCTCACTGCTAGGTGGGTACTGTACTCCCAACCAGCTTAAGATGCCACTTCATTGTCGGAGATCAAAACAAGGAGACAGTGCACCAGATGGTGGTGGCGCACGCCTTTAATCCCAGCACTCGGGAGGCAGAGGCAGGCGGATCTCTGTGAGTCCGAGGCCAGCCTGGTCTACAAAGAGATTCTAGGACAGTTGGGGCTCTGTTACACAGAGAAACTCTGTCTCGAAAAATACCAAAACCCAAAACATCAACCAACCAACCAACCAAAAAACCACAAAGAGATGGTGAAAAATTACAGCAAGCCCTCACTAAGGCATTTTAGTTAACTGAAAGTTGAACACACAGAATGACAACAGATACAGAGGGACCTGATAGGAGTGGGGCTGTCAGCATGAGCATGAGAAAGGCCACTAGAGACAGAATAAACAGGACAGAATGGAAGAGCTATAAAAATTCAGACACTAACAGCAGGGAAGAGTGAGGTTCAATTGGCAAGAAAAAGTGCAGTCCTATTCAGAATGTCTTGGAAGTCAGACAGAGGCCCCATAAATAAAAAAAAGAACAGACTGAATAAGAAGACGGTTTGGGCTCTCCCAGTTGGTTAGAAGAAGAGGCAAATAGGGAGAGATAAAAGAAGGAATTACGAAGTTTAAGGAGAACTGACAGCTAAAGTGGAGACATCACTTAGAATGCTTAAGAATCCAGCCTGGGAAAATATGAAAACAGACATCACTAAGGTTTGGTAAAGGGGAGTGGTTTAGAACATGTTAGATGAAAGTGCAGCCTAATAGCAGACCCATAACTAATCTACAGAATAGTACCAGAGCCAAGGTAAACTCTGAGTACTCAGAGTAGATTCAGAAGCAGAAAGTTTGTTAGCAGCTGAGCAGAAAACAAAACAAACCAAACGAAAAGGTGGGGGGTTGGGGGGGGGCTTCCTAACCCTTGTCATTATACTTGATTACAAAGCTTTCCAGAAGAAAGTACAAGAGGCCTTTATTTCAGAGAGTCCTCAGCAGAGAGGCCATGACACAGCCTAACTATCTGATGGTAGAGCAGAAGAGAGGGAAACCTAGCAGACACTGGCAAGTCAGTGAGATGTGGAAGGAAAGAGACTGACTCAGGAGAGACCCCAAGCTGAAAGGAGAAAAGGGCAAAGCAAACCCATGCAAGTGCAGAGTCAGGAGAGCCGAAGTTGGAGCCAGCTCTCAGGGACTTAAAACCCCAGACAGATTTGGAAGACGCAGGCCATTCAGCACCAAGGGAACAGAGTTTTTAAAAATCTAACTTTTAAAATATTAAAGAAAAAAATTCTTTAAGATAGTTATCAATGTTCATTTAATACATTCACAGGAAGACTGAACTGATATCTTGATGCATTAAGAACTTTCTCCATGTATTGTACAAGTTATATTTAAAAAAAAATATATATATATATGAGCTTGTCTTATAGCATCTGCAATTGGATTTTACTTTTGCTTGAGAGGCTTCTGATAATGTAAGCAATAGCTTACTAAGCTTTTCACTGCATTCTATTTTTAACAATGCTTAAGTCCAATAAAGGAAAAGAGAGTGCTCTGAAAATCTAAATTATATATGATTTAACAAGTTATAGCTGGGCCTGGTGGCACACACCTTTAATTCAAACATTTGGGAGGCAGAGGCAGGCAGATTGCTGGTCTACAAAACAAATCCAGGACAGCCAAGGCCACACAGAGAGACCCTATCTTGAAAAACAACAACAACAACAAAAAACAAAAACAAGTTATGACAACAAATGCTATTACAAGTAGCATGCTCAATCATCTAATTACATATGTACTTTCTACCACTTCTTTTTCTCCCTGATGTAGGGACTGAATCTAGTTCTTGCAAAGAGTAGGCAAAGCTTCTACCACAAGTGACTTCCTACAGCCTGTAGTTTCTGCTTTAGGTGGTAGTTTGCAGCAAAGTAAACCAAGGTATCTTTCTAGCATGGCAGATACACTCTTTTGTTTTGCTTTTGTGTTTTATTTTCCGAGACAGGGTATCTCTGCCTTAGCTTTCCTGGACTTTGTAGGCCAGGCTGGCCTCAAACTCACAGTGATCCACCTGCCTCTGCCTCCCAGGTGCTGGGATTAAAGGCGTATGCCACCACACCTGGCTGGCGGATATATTCCTAACATGAGCTGCATTAACTCACCACTGATGTGGAACACAGTACCATTTGGGCACAAGTCAAGATCTATGAAACCTCATCTAATTTAAACATGTGGTGTTCGTGTGTGTGTGTGCGCGCGCGCGCGCGCGCGCGTGTGTGTGTGTGTGTGTGTGTGTGTGTGTGTGTGTGTGTTCATGCAGGGGACTGAATCCAGAGCCTCATTTATGCTAAGTAGGCATTTTATCTCAGCTATACCCACTCCCTCCTAATTTTAAGCTTAAAAATTTTCATAGACTGCCCATCCATTAAAAGATACAAGAGAGCCAATCAAACAACCTGCGACTGACCTTGTTCAAGTCTGAAGAGGGTCTTCTCTAGCCGCTCCATTTCGTTTAGCAGCAGAATTCGAATCTGCTTACTGCGTTCCATTTCGGCTTCTGGAGGATTTGAACTCTTTGTGTAGAATTAAAAGGACTCCAGAGTGGAATGAGTTGCCCCTATAGAACAAAAGGCAATTACGAGAATGCATATGTGATCTAAAACTCTCTGGAGTTGACAGTGGCACTTACATGTCCTAGATATGTTTAAAGCCGGGAAGAGCAATGAGAAAGAATGAAAAGTCTCACAAGGGAGAAGTTTCTTGTCTCTCGGAGCAGAATAAGAAAGTCTGAAGCAAAGATGTAGAGTCTTACGGTCTGTTCAAAACAGAACAGACCAAAAAAGCTAAAGCATTCCCAGAGAAAAGCAATGCATCTGCGTAAAACCTGGAGTTCAGAGGGCATACATTCGTCCCGAGCCAGAAGGCCCTGAAAACTCCAAATGTCACTGCAGCAGCCGAGGGAACAGGTGGACGAGCAGCCCGTTCCCAAATTCGGGTCTGAAGCCACCAATGGGGAAGTGATTAGAGAGAGAAGCAGTTGCTGCCCCGGGAATAGCTGTGGCGGCATTCGATGTACAGAGCGGCTATAGATAGAAGGAATGCGAGCCCAGAGCCGGACGCATTCCAGGCACTTACAAGAGGGACAGACGTGCGGCGTCGGGAGTGGGAGCCTGTACAGCGGGAACGTTGGGACGAGCGGCAGCCGGGGGAGGGCAGGGCGCCGTGAAGGGCACGGGGAGGGGCGCCGGGACCCAGGCCAGATGACAGTGACAGGCCGGAGCCGCCCGAGTCTCCGCCCCGCGCGAGTGCGGCCAGAGGACGTTTCTACTCCGGTGGGCCCTGGACTAGCCTAAGGGGGGCGTGGCCCTGCCGCCCCGCCCACTTCCGGGAGTCTTCACTCCCGTTAGCGCAGACCACTGGTCTCGCGAGAGAGGTGGGGATTTAAGAGGGGGATCGGGGTTCTGCGGAGGTTTGGGCACCCTTTCCTTGATGCTTCATCCCTGTTCCTTTCCAGGAAAAGTGAATTAAAGAGCAAAGCTAAGCGGGGATAATGCTTTGGCAAGTTCTCTCTGAAAAAAAATGCAAATTAGGACAAAACAACAGTTTCTTAAAACATTGTGCAATCCTTTAACCTCTTTGCAGCCTTATTCCTAAAATGTTATTGACACTTACACCACCCCCCCCACCGCGCACAACCCCCTAAAAATAAAATACGTGAAACATTGTGGAAAATCATGTGTGCCCTATAACTAGTCAATAGCAGCTAATAGTTAACTATAAAGATGCCAGGTATTCTTCAAAGTCCGTCGAATGAGTGAAATTCCCCGTGATGGTTGGTTTTAATGTTAACTTGCCACAGACCAGTTACTGGGAAGAGGGAACCTCAACTAAAGAGTTGCCTCCATCAGATTGGCCTGTGGGCATGTCTGTGGGGGACATCTTCTTGTTTTGTGATTGATGTGGGAGCTAAATAGCCAGCGCATTTCTGGGCAGATGGTCCTCGGTTCCGTAAGTAAGCAGGCTGTGCAAACCATAAGGAGCAAGCCAGTAAGCTGCACTTCTCCAAGGTCTCGGCTTAAGTACCTGCCTCCAGTTCTAACCTTGAGTTCCCGCTTTGACTTCCTCCAATAGGGCACTGTGAGCAGGAAGTGCAAGCCAGATAAACACTTCCCCTGCAACTTGCTTTTGGTCAAGGTTTTTATCACAGCAAACACGCATTTTTTTGCTACCATTGATTTAAAGATAAGGAAACAGGAGCCAAAAGGTTAAGGAACTTGTTTAAGGCCACTTAAGGAGCAAGGGCATGAATGTGACTTCCAGTGCCTTCTTGGTGATTTCTGTTCAGTAAACCCTTCATCGAGGACATTCATATTACTCCCATGGCTTGATATCAAGAAAGACTTGGTAAATTGGAAGACTGAGTTTGCTTTTTAGGTCGTAAGGACGTTCCGGCTCTTTTGTGACAGTCATTTCAGGCTTTCCCCTTCAGGAAGACCTCCTGCCCTGTTCTTCCATGGGCAGATTTGAGGCTCTTTTAGAGTCTCTTCTGGCCTCCGAGGAAGTGTGGAGTCCAGAGTGCACCCTCTGTGAAGAGGCTACACACTCCTGCTTTGACCGTTAAATCTCCCAGTTCAAGGCTGCGAGCTAGGCTGAGCAACACTGTAGTAGGTCTTATGGGGGAGGGTTGAGTAGTGGGAGCAGGTGGCCCAGCTACCATTGCTGTATGTTTAGTTTCTTTGATTTAAAAAAAAAAAAAGTAGATTAACCCAAGTTTATTTATTTATTTTTTATTAATTTATCCATATTACATCTCAACGGTTATCCCATCCCTTGTATCCTCCCATTCCTCCCTCCCTCCCACTTTCCCCTTACTCTCCTCCCCTATGACTGTGACTGAGGGGGACTTCCTCCCCCTGTAAGTTTTCTGATTCTTGACTTCTCCATTTGAAATAAGGGCCATGACCACACTGTCTGACTTTTCATCTGGAACAGATTTATCACCCTATCTTATGGCCTGCTCATTTTGCTGGTCCCCTGTCGGGTAGTCTCCAGAACTCTGAAACTAGCCTTTCCTGTTGTCCTGTCTCAGTAAAACCTTCACGGTGCTGCCCAATGTCTCAAATGGATACAGAAGTAAAACAGACTGAGGGCATAAATTCCTTTATGAGAGTGCTTGGCTTTTTCCCAAGATTTGTTAATTCAACTCAACTTTGAAGGCTTCATAATGTGAAACAAAGCGGACCCTGAGTGATGGACAGCTGGTTTGGTGAGAGATGCCACGAAGAGTAGTTTTATAAGTCATGTGGTATTTTTTTTTTAAGTGAAAAGTCACAAGAATGTGCTATCTGTGAAGTTCTTTTCTTTTCTTCTTCTTCTTTTTCTTTTCTTTTTTCTTTTTCAAGACAGAGTTTCTTTGTGTAGCCTTGGCTGTTCTGGACTTGCTTTGTAGACCAGGCTGGCCTTGAAATATATATATATATCCTCTCAGAGTCCGTTCTAGGATGTTTATCAATTGGCAAAGACCATGCCTGGCAGGAGGTGGTTCATCTGTGAGTGGACAAACATTACCTGTTCTCTCACAAGACTGATTTTAGTGGACATCCTTACACAAGTCTGTTTCACATCCCGCACTTGGAATCAAAACAAAAACACTTTTACATCCACTACAGGCTGACAAGTAGGTGAGGTTACAGAAGCAGAACATAAGCATAATAGCCTCCTGAAACAAAGGCATGGCTGCCACACCCTGGAACAGGCAGTACAGATCTTCTGTAGTTAAGGTCAGAGGTGGAGCACAGCCCAATCCTTGAGAAATAGAAGTTTCATCATAAAAGGGGTGAACCTTGTTTGTCTTCATTTTATTTATTGATTTTATTTTATTTTTGGTTTTTCGAGACAGTGTTTTTCTGTGTAACCTTGACTATCCTGGACTCGTTTTGTACACCAGACCGGCCTCGAACTCACAGCAATCCACCTGCCTCTGCCTCTCAACTGCTGGGATTAAAGGTGTGTGCCACCACCGCCCCAGCTTTTTCTTTATTATAAGATGACTTTTAAGCCCAAGATGGAGGCAGGCTAGCTCATCATTACTTGGTAGGGACACAGGTGTGTGGGAAGGAGTAAGCTTTGTCACAGGTGGGAGCAGTCTTGGCGGGCTTTACCCTTGGGCACCCCATGAATACCTCGTGACAGACTGAGTGGAGCCATCCTGGGTTTGGAATTCAGGAAGCAGACCTGGGAACCCCACCTGGGCTATTGTCTTTCTAATGGACCCTCACTGGGAGAAGGAGCCGGTCCTTCCCACGTGACTGAGGGAGTTGGGGAAGGGAGAAAAACAAAGTCGGCTGCAGAGAGAGCGTGCAGGCAGCAGCGGACAAGCTGGATCAGCACGCCGGCCAGAGAGACACCTAAGGATCCGTCCCGTGGAACGGCTACCGGAAGGTTCACTCGTTCGTCCCTTTAACCTTTTTCCTTCTTTTATAAGCTAGTTGGGTTGCATAATAAAGTTTAATTGCTAAGAAACAGAGTCAACACAGGTGTTTCCTCAAACAGTGATGCTTGGGAGGGAGAGGGTCAGTGGTCAGAAGAGGCTTTTTCCAAGTTTGTACATATGTGTTTCTATTTTATGAGATGAAGCAGTTTTGGGGGAGGAGGCATTAGATATGATTAGGTCCTGGTCCTGTGATCTGAAAATGCATGGCTAGCCTTATTCGGTTTATAAAATCTTCAGTATTTTTCTTTTTAAATTAGTATATAATGTCATGTATATATGTACATATATATAACACTTATATATATATATATATATATAACTTTGAATTTGGTTCCAAGGGATCTGATAGCTTCTTCAGGCCTCAGTGGGCATCAGGCATGCAATACAATACACACATGTATATGGAATCAAGCACATTTTTTAAAAGTCTAAAAAATAAAAGCCAATAAAAAAGTTCCCAAGCACCGATCTAACAAATTAGCTAAAGTGTCATTGGACACCTGCAAACACCAGGATTTAGTGGCATGCCTTTTCTATCCTTTGAAAGATCTTTTAAGTGTTCCTCAATTTAAGACCAAGCTTTTTTTTTGCACTTTTAAGCAGTTTTTAACTTTCTACTAAAATTGTGGACTCAACAGTTTCCATAATGCAGGGTTTACAGCTGGCGTTAGGGTTGAGGAGAAGGGGTCAGGAAGGAGAGAGTGTTGACACTGGTTGAGTCTTTTTGCCGAGGTTATTTCAGTCATATTGTAGTGAAAGCAGACTAACAGCAGCTTATATAGGAGATCAGTTTATTCCTGTCTGTCGTAACAGTCTAGAGGTAAAGAGCACTGGCGGGGGCGTGGTGGCACACGCCTTTAATGCCAGCACTCAGGAGGCAGAGGCAGGTGGATCACTGTGAGTTGGAGGCCAGCCTGGTCTACAAAGTGATTTCCAGGAGAGCCAAGGCTACACAGTGAAACCCTGTCTGGAAAAACAAACAAACAAACAAAAGAAGTGGCAGAGCACTTCTATGGCATCCAGAACTCAGACTCCTCCTGGGCCCTCCTCATCTTAATTGCCTGTAAGTCTGCTGGGGCTGGGGCTGTCATACCTGAGTTCATGCAGAAGTGTGAAGAGAAATAAAGAACAAACTTCTTTTTAAAGAGAATTACTTAAAAAAAAAAATATGCCATCTCTGTTTACAACTCATCAGAATCTGAGATAGACTTACATGGTCTCTAGGCAGCCATGAGACTAGCCAAAGCCTGGGTTTTGTTGAAAGAAAGGACTTCATCATACAAGAAATAGTCTCCTCCAACTTGCACTATGTTTTAAATTTTGGTACCAAAAAGATACAGTTTGCAACAGTAGAATGGAAGACCGCTAGGAACCGTCTTTATTTTATTTATTTATTTATTTATTTATTTATTTTAAGAAAGAAAGAATAAGAAAAGAAAAGAAAGAAAGATTGTTTAATTTTGGATCAGTGTTTGACATTGAAACTAAACAGGTATTTACTCACCAACGACCAGTTGCAAGAAGCTGCTTTAGATCTGTTAGTCAAAAGAGTTGGCCAAGAGCTGTTACACAGAGAAACCATGTCTGTGGGCGGGAGGCTGGGGCGGGGGGCCGGGGCGGGGGGGGGGGCGGCGGGGGAGCTTGCTGGAACTAACCCTAAACCTAAACTTTTGCCGACTTCCTACCCAGGTACTGCGGGACTGGTGGAGTCATGCTTGCTGCCTGCCTACTCCCCGGAGGACTGGAAAGAGGTGAGCCACGCCCACAGCTATCCTTCAAAAATGCCCAACCAGAGGAGTCACTTTGCCTTCCAGCTAGAGTAGGTGAAACAGCAGAGAGCAGCTGGCGTGATGCAGAGCAAAGTTAGGGAAAAGCAGCTTCCTCAAACACTGGGAAAGTCACGTAGCCATTTTGAGTCCTGATTCCTAAGCTGTTAGTGACCTCTTTTTTTTTTTTTTTTTAAAGATTTATTTATTAATATGTACACAGTGCTCTGCCTGCATGTACACCTGCAGGCCCAGAAGAAGGCATCAGATCACATTATATTGTTGTGAGCCAACATGTGGTTGCTGGGAATTGAACTCAGGACCTTTGGAAAAGCACTGAGCCATCTCTCCAGCCCTATTAGTGACCTCTTAAGGTCTGAAAACTAAAATATATGAAACGTTTTGAAGCATAATATATGTCCTGTATCTAGTTAATGACAGCTTCTGTTTCATGAGCACAAAGAAGGCACCAGGTAATCTAAGTCCATTTATATGAAGGGTCTAAATTTCCCAGACACACAATGTTTTCACCCTTGAAGGAAAGATAAGGAAAGTCTCCAACTTGCGTAAGTTCACCTAATGAACAAGGGGACAAATGTGACTTCAACTGCATTCCTGATGTGTCTTGGTTTGGTAAATCTTTTATCTGAGGGCACCGACACAATCCATCCCCATGACCTGCTATCAGTAAGGACTTCATAAATTGAAATAAGATGCTTTGGCTTTGTATACACCTGTCTCAAGAGTGAGTTTTCTTTCTTGCTTCTAGGGACATTCTGGGTTTTCCATGGCAGACAGCTTGGTTTCCTCTTCAGGAAGTCTTGTTCTCCACCTTGCATGGGTAGGTCTGTGTTCTTCTAGCTCCATCACTCTGTGCTATGTTCTGCACTAACTGTCTGGTTTTTGTTCTGTTGGTTTTGGAGTTTTGGAGACAGGATTTCTCTGTGTAGCCTTGGCTATCCTGGACTCATTTTGTAGACCAGGCTGACTTCAAACTCACAGAGATCTACCTGCCTCTGCCTCTCCAAGTGCTGGGATTAAAGGCTCCTACCATGCCTAGCTACAATTTGTCTGTTTAATTTTATCCATCTCTGCAAGGCTCTTTGAGATATTGTCTGGATGGCAAAATATATTTACACCATGTAGATATAAGTGAATATTCTAGTATTTAAATGTGTGTGTGTGTGTGTGTGTGTGTGTGTGTGTGTGTGTTTCTGTGGTGTATGTGTGTAGATGTGTGTGCACATGGAGACCAGAGGATGTTTGGTGTTCTTTTCTATTGCTGTCTAACTTCTTCCCTCATGGAAATCGTATCAAGGCTGGCAGCCAGCAAGCCAAGAAATCCTTCTGTCCCTACCTACTACCTATTCTCCCCAGCATTTAGATTACAAACTGACCTTATTGGCTAGCCACATGCAACTTTTTTTTTCTCAAGATAGGGTTTCTCTGTGTCTCTGTGTAGCTTTGACTGTCCCGGACTCATTTTGCGTATCAGACTGGCCTGGAACTCACAGTGATCTGCCTGCCTCTGCCTCCCAAATGCTGGGATTAAAGGCGTGCGCCACCACCTCCCGCTTACACTCAACTTTTAATGAAAGTACTGGAGATCTGAATTCAAGTCCTTGTGCTTGCACAGCAAGCACTGCTACTGCTGAGCCATTTCTGCAGTCCTGAGATGCTTGCCACATACACAGGAAGAGCACGGTGGCATCTGCTTGTGATTCTGGTGTTAATGAGACAGAAATGGTCAGATCCCTGGGCCTTGCTGGCCAGCTGGCCTAGCTTAATCAGTTAGCTCCATGTTCCAGTGACAGTCCCTGTCTCAAAACCTAAGATAGAGGCTCCTAGGCTGGGTATGGTGGCAGTTAGATCTCTGTGACTTCAAGGTAAACCTGATTTACACAGTGAGTTTCAGGCCATCCATGCTACATAGTGAGGCCCTGTGCCAAATAAATAAATACATACATACATATATACATGCATACATAAAAAGAAGAATGTTTGTTTGCTTTAAGATTGAAAGCTCCCAAGAAATGACACCTAAGGTGTCCTTATGCATGTATGTGCATACATGTGAACACGCATAAGAATTGTCATTGCCCTTCCCCAACTACAGATCAGAAAATAAAAACCATTTGAGTCTGCTTTAAAGCTAAGTACTTAAGTGATCATACTTAAATGGTCTCTTTAATCTCCACCTCTTTGAAATAATTGCTTCTCTCTTTCTATGCTCCCTGATCCCCGCTCCCCTTCTCTATAGAAGGTGTATGGCGTACAGAGAGGAGCCTCATATGAACCTGAATGTGCTGGTCTTAGCATCATAGGAAGTTCCCTGTGTGGCCCTGCTTCTAGCTGTGCAGTTGGCACGAGCTACTGATGTCTGCAGCTGATAATTCTCTTGTTTTTTTCTTGGCTTTGGCAGAGTATAAATGGATCCCCCAGCATGTGCCTCAGCCTCTCTGATACCCTGGTTTCACTACAGAGCCCCCTGTGGACCTACGTCTTCTCTGTTCATAAACCTGTGCTGGAATCAGCTCACTGTTTCCATGGTAGATTCTGGTGCTTAGTTTTGAACTGTCAACTTGGCAAACCTAGAACCACCTGGCAAAGAAATCTCAGTGAAGAACTGTCTAAATCAGGTGGGTGTGTATGTGTGTGTGCACACACACACTAGTATGTATACACTAATTATGTTAACAGATGTAGGAAGATCCAGCTTAAAAGTGGGAGGTGTCATTCCCTGGGTTTGGGTCCTGGACTGTATGCAAAAGGAAAAAGTGTGCTGAGCACATGTGTGCATTATTCTTTCTTAACTTTTTTTTTAGATTTATTTATTTATTATGTATACAGTGTTCTGCCTGCATGTACACCTGTATGACCAGAAAAGGGCACCAGATCTCATTGTAGGTAGTTGTGAGCCACCATGTGGTTGCTGGGAATTGAACTCAGGACCTTTGGAAGGGCAGCCAGTGCTCT
Organism: Acomys russatus; assembly: GCF_903995435.1. Classification (NCBI taxonomy): domain Eukaryota; kingdom Metazoa; phylum Chordata; class Mammalia; order Rodentia; family Muridae; genus Acomys; species Acomys russatus. Next base: position 18,754,324 of record NC_067159.1, read on the forward strand.
TGACCTCTGAGCCATCTCTCCACCTCTCTCTCTTGGCTTTTGACTGTGACTGTGACTAGCTGATTCAAGTTTCTACAACCTTGAATTCCCAGGTATGATGGGCTGTACTTGTGAATGAAAATAAACCATCTTCTCCTCTAAGATGATTTTGTTAGGCTATTTTAAGCCAGCATCAGGAGCAGACTAAGACATAACTGCAGATGGAAGATTTGTCCTGCCTGTAACAGAGCTGCTTCTTCTTCTTTCTTCTCCTTCTCCTTCTCCTTCTCCTCCTCCTCCTCCTTCTTCTTCAAAACAGGGTGTTTCTGTGTAGCCCTGACTGTCCTGAACTCACTTTGTAGACCAGGCTGGCCTGGAACTCACAGAGATCCACCTGCCTCTGCCTCCCAAGTGCTAGGATTAAAGGTGTGCACCACCACCACCCCGCTATCTTTATCTTCTTAACCATCCCAGGATCCTTGCTTTGGATCCACCACCTCCATCCCATCGGTTTTGCCTAATACTGTGCTCCGCCTAAGTGGCACTAAGTTTGCAGCACAGAGCAGAACCGAAGGACTCTTCTCAAAAAACAGTACTTTCCCATTTTCCCTCTGCCAAACTCCTGGTAAAGTTATGCCTAGCGCGGTGCTAAGTATAGCATTTACTAAGTGTTCAAAAGTATCACCTTTCTTAATTATTTTAGTTAGGCTTAAATTAATTTTCTTAGCAATGACTTGGAGATGAATCAATAACAAATTGTGTTGATTCTTTGTCAAGGTCAGAAGGATGAAAAACGTGTTGCCAAACCAAGCTGCCACAATACATTACATTAGGTTTTTTGATTTAGACATCTGTCTCTTACTCAGAGTGAGGTTGAAGTGACAAAGCTCTTTTCTCATGAATTTACTTACCTATACTAGAGGCTACTGTGCAGCAGGGAGACTGCAAACACTTAAGCTCTTGGGAATGATCCAAACAGCAGCCGAGCTCACTTCAGCCTTTCCTCCTCTCTCTATGCCAAGAGAGTGCAACCATCAAACTCAGTACAATTCATACTTAACTGGGTCATATAAATATGAAATTGAATTCTATGACTAATGCACAAGGAAGCAGTTTTGTCATTCGGCTTCAGATTGTGGAGAAATTTAGAACTGATTATAAGATAAGACCGTACTTTTTCTTTTCTCCATGCCATTATTGATCACTTACTCCTTTCAAAGCAATATAATCTCCTGAATTATTCAAATCTTAACAGTTAAGTTGCTAAACTGAGAGCAGATGGGAAAACAGAATATAAAGTCAGAACCAGAACTAAAAGCCCTTTGGTGAACTTCTCAAAGTTGGTGTTTGTTTTATGTAGATTACCACATAGTATAATCTCTGAAAATAAAATAGATGACATGTAATCTATTAGTGATATGATTTGATACCCAGAAAAAACTAACTCACAGAGCACTTGTCAGGAGTATTTTACTGTCAGTCAAGTAAACTCAGAAAAGGTCAGTGGTTTAAGCACAAAGGCCAATCTATTTTGACTGCTAGAGGTTTATAAAAAGCCCTCTTCTCAACTTACTGTCCCTGTGAGAGTCACTTTCCTGCTTACACAGTAGCAAAGGGGTGGTAGATCCTCAATGCCACAGAGTAGAAAATCAGCAAAACATAAGGTTAGGCTAAGTAGCACTTGAGAAAGTTTTATTTCCTGAACACAGGCTGCATATACTGTCTGGGCATATTATTGTTCATTGATTACACTAATTGATTACAGTGATCTGCCTTTCAAGTGCTGGGATTAAAGGCATGCACCACCACGGCCAGCTAGAAATCAGATTTCTTAAACTTCTGACGTGGTGAGAAAGTATTATGGAAATACATAGACCTGAAGGTAATGGTTAAACTGTCTGACTAATTTTTTGTGTGGACCAAAACAGCATAGTGTCGCTGGACGTGGTGGTATATACTTTTAATCCTAGACCTCAAGGAGGCAGAGGCAGGTGGATCGCTGTGAGTTCAAGACCAGCCTGGTCTATAAAGTGAGTCCAGGATAGCCAAGGATACACAGATAAATCCTGTCTCAAAAACAAAACAAAACAAAATCAAGCCATGTGTGGTGGCACATGCCTTTAATCCTAGCACTGGGGAGGAAGAGGCAGGTGGATTGCTGTGAGTTCAAGACCAGCCTGGTCTATAAAGTGAGTCCAGAACAAGCAAGACTACACAGAGAAACCTTGTCTCAAAAAAACCAACCAACCAACCAACCAAACAAACAAACAAACAAAACAAGACAAAACAAAACCCCAAAAAACAAAAACAAAATCAAAACAAACAAAAAGCATAGTGTCAGAGACAATATTAGGTCCCACCAAGGATGATACACACAGGCAAGAATTCCATCTGGCGTGGTGATTCTAACTCTAAGTTTCATCACTTAGACAAACGCTGCCATCTTTGTTGTTAACCTTGCCGTTCGACCACAGGTAGCAGATACAAACAGCATTTAGTGTGAAGAGGTTGGGAAGGGGCTACAAGAGCTGGGTATAACACCAGGAGCTCAGAAATCATATTGTCTAGGGTTCTTAACCACTCTTCAAACTTCGTTGCAGAATTGGAATACAAATTAAAACTGAAGTGGTTGCTCAGTTTACCAGATGGAGAACATGTTGAGAACATAAGCATGCAGTCTAGGAAGAAGACTTGCTACTTAATAGGCCATGACTGTCACCTAGGATTGGTGCATGATGCATGGAGGAAACCTGATAGTTCTAGATTCCTTAACATATTCCAGACTCTTATTGGCAGGGCTCAGTATGCTGATCATATGTCTTGAGTTTTCCCTGGTGGGCAGAGAGCAGGAAACACTTCTTTTGGCACCTGGGTATATGGTTCAATTTAGAAAGCCTGTGGTTTATCTGAGACTTAAGCAGTTCTACTCATGTAAGCCCACAGGTGTGCCACTGTGAAAATTCTGTGTTAAACATGTGTAAACGTGTGCCACTGAGCTTTATTATAATCCCACATGTATTTTCATGGCATGTCACCAGGTGGGCATACACCGGGGCTATCTAGGAAGTAGCACAGGTATTCTCATGGCAAAGCTATGTTAATGGAGATTAGTGAAAAGAGACAGTTGAATGACTCGTGAGTAAAGGTTTATTTTCCCCACTTCTTAATCTTGGTACAGTCTATGTACTTCATAGTTGAGTGTAGAGAGTTTCTGTGTGGGATGCTGCAATACGTTGGGAGTTGTCAGGTCTTTGCTTCTCAAAGCTTCATCCTGGGCCCAGCAGCACTGGCACCACTTAGAAGTTTGCTAAGAATGCAGAATCCGGAAGCTGGAGGGATAGCTTGGCAGTTAAGAGCACTGGCTGCTCTTCGAGAGAACCAGGATTCAATTCCCAGCACCTACGTAGCAGCTCACAATTGTCTGTAACCTCAGGTCCAGGGGACTGGATACCCTCACACAGACATCAATGCACATTAAAAAAAAAAAAAAAAAAAAAAAAAAGAGTGCAGAATCCATTATAACACATTCACATATTCACGTGTGAGTGGCACCTGGCATGCCTTTATGTGCTTACCTATGTATCCTTACACCTGCATTAAAAAAAAAAATCACATTTAGCAGGGCGTGGTGGCATATGCCTCTAATCCCAGCACTTGGGAGGCAGAGACAGGCAGATCACTGTGAGTTTGAGGCCAGCCTGGTCTACAAAGCGAGTCCAGGACAGCCAAGGCTAACACAGAGAAATCCTGTCTCAAAAAACAAAACAAAACAGAGAGCAGTTACTTGTTTGATTGTTTGTGTGTATGTCTGTGGGTGCTCCTGTGCCATGCGTGGAGTCAGAGGGCATTTGCTTCTTTCTTTTCTTTCTTTCTTCCTTCCTTCCTTCCTTCCTTTGTTGTTTGTTTGTTCATTTGTATATATGTGTATGGGTGCTTATGTGTCAAGCATATGTGTGCAGATCAGAGGACAATTCGCACCAGTTGGTTCTTGAATGTGGATCCCAGGTATAGGATTCAGATTGCCAGGCTAGGTGACAAGTATTTTACCTGCTGAGTCAGAGCTATCTTGCTGATACCCTTCTACCCTACCCCCATTCTCACTTTTAGGAATCTCAACTTTCAACTTTTCTGACATATGCTGACTATTTTAAAGGTTGAGTTTTTTTTTTTTTTTTTTTTAAATCCTAAAACTTGTCACTTTGTTTACCATCAGCCACCCTCTCTTATTTTGCCATGGTAATATGCCTCTTTCTTTTAAATTCCTCATATTTTAGCCTGGCGGTGGTGGTGCACACCTTTAATCCTAGCACTTGGGAGGCAGAGGCAGTTGGATCTCTGGGAGGCCAGCCTGGTCTACAAAATAAGTCCAGGACAGCTAAGGCTACGTGGAGAAACCCTGTCTTGAAAGACCAAAAAACAAAACAAAACAAAAACAAAATCCTCATATTTTTCATGTTTTTCTTTGATGAATTTTGTTTTACTTTGTTTTTAGAAACAAGGTCTCTATCCCATGAAACTCTCTATCCGATGCTGGTCTGAAAATCACCATGGAGGGCTACACTGCCAAACTTGCAGCCATCCTCCTGCAGCATCCTTTCAATGGCTGGAACTATAGCTGTGGACTGGAACACCTGGCACTAAATAAAGTGTAGCCCAGGCTGACCTTGAAGTGGAAATCTTCCCTCCCTCACCTTCCTTAACATTTTTGCCTTCTGGCCAAACTTACACCACTGTCCAGAATGTTTTGTTTGTGGGAGACAAAGTGCCACTTTAGCTTTCAGGGGAGACACTTGCTCTCTGACCCTTTCTAGGCCATGCTTTCTGGCCCTTTCTTGACCATGGCACCTCTCTCAGTCACACTGGTATGTCTGAGATTCTGCCTACTGCTGAATTCCACCAGAAAAAGCATGTTGTCCTTAATTTCAATACTGCAGATTTTTAGCAGGTTCCCAGTACTTTTTATGTGAAGAAAATCGCTACTTCGTGGCTATCTCTGTCAAGGTCAATTTTTGTTTTTTCACATCACCACAGGAATTCTGAATCCTGGAAGTGTCCTCCCAGCAGTAGCTATGTTTTCTGTTTCAGCCCTGGGCTTTCTCATTTTGTTCTATAAATGTAAACCACTTAAAGAAAAGCTCTTCCTCCATTCCTTCCTTTTTTGTGTTGTTTGTATCTCGAGACAAGGCCTTATCCTGGAGGCCAGGATCACCTGAAAATCCCAACTCAGTCCAGACTGGCCTTGAATTTGCAGTCGGGATTATAGACACATATCACTGCGCTTGGCAAAGAAAAAAAATCTTTTAAAAAGTGTGTCACTTTCTCTTATTATTTTAAAAGTTTCACAGCTGGGTATGGTAGCACACACCTTTAATCTCAGCACTCGGGAGGCAGAGGCAGGAGGATCACTCTGACTACGAGGCCAGCCTGATCTACAAAGTGAGTCCAGGACAGCCAATGGCTACACAGAGAAACCCTGTCTTAAAACACCAGAAAAAAGTTTTCATTTATTATTTATATTTTTGAGGTGCAGGAGCACATGGCACCCTGTACATGTAGAGGACAGGAAATGGCACTGTGGAATTGGCTCTTTTCTCTCACTGTAGGTCCCTTTTTTCTAGTTTTATCATCTTTGTTATAAATGAGGTTTAAGAAAGAAACCCTGAAGGAACATATTGGCATCTTGGAATTTAGATCTTTCTGTATGCCTTGCTTTTGCTTATATCACCAAAATCCCATTCGGAACCGTTGTCTGTGACTTACACTTAAGCCATGCTGGGTGATAAGCACCAACAACATCATGGCTTGTTTCCTAAGACTCCTCCACTCTGAAACCATATCCTCTGTTTCCTCACTTTCTCTACACACCACACAGGATGGGTGATGCAATAGTGAGAGAAGTTTGCCGAAAACACACTTAGAACAAGTCAGTTGTCAGGCTGAAGTAGAACAAGGCAGCAAATACCAATTATTAGACGCTGGTTGATTGATTCAGTAATTTACTTAAAGCACGCTTATTCAGCCCATTCGCCAAGCATGACCTGTTACCTGAAACAGAATGACCCCGAAAACTAGCTAAAGCCATACTACCTGCTGACAGCCGTGTAAGCTTCTGTACAATCTTGTTTGCCTGCCCCACGTTGGGATTTTAAGAGTACAAAATAAAAGTGCCAAGTGGACTCCGGCTTTGTTATAAACGGGATTTAAAGGCTTTTCGGGAGCTGTCCTGGCTTCCGCACATGGATGACAAGTCCTCTCTTCCACTCACGTTGGCGTGAGAAAGGAGCGCTTATTCCAAAGATTTCCGCAACAACGCCACTCACTGAGTGTCCTGGGGCATTTTAAGCTCAAGCAGCTCCCTTCTCTCAAAGTGCTCCCAGTGGCTAGTTCTTGGATAGCTGACCAAACCAGGAATCACCCTGCAGCTGGTGGGAGAAACTGCAGCTGAACTCAACTTCCTGTGAGACTGACGATGACATTTCTGTCTTACAGGAACTACAGTGTCCTGTGTTTTCTGTCCTTAGGTAACCAATTAGCTTCCAGCTGCCTCCTCTACCTGGCACAAAAACCTATGCGAAGGGTCAGGCTTTTAAGATTGCTGTCACACTGTGGGAAAGCAAAGGAGCGCCATTTCCTTCTTAGTAAACTAGAGTAAGTATCCATCGGCCAGCCCTGCCCTCTTGTGACTTTTTTTCTTGATCCAGGTACTTTAAGTTTGTGGGGGTGTTTTTGTTTTTTACAGGGTCTCAGTGCGTAGCTCTAGCTGGCCTGGAATTTTATAGACCTTGGCTAGTCTAGAATGAACGCCCACACATCCCAACACAAATTAGAACAAGAAAGATAAAGTCCTTCTTTTCCAATGCTGATGTTATCTCAGCTACCAGAAGCAACACATATAACCATTTTAAATCATGAAAAAGAAAATATGAGCCTATGTGATGGCTTTTGTTTTATCTTATATTTTATTTTGTCATGCTTGGTTGTTATCTCTCACAACTGGGATTTTTTTCCCTGCCAAGACAGGGTTTCTCTGTGTAGCCTTGGCTGTCCTGAACTCACTTTGTAGACCAGGCTGGCCTCGAACTCACAATGATCCGCCTGCCTCTGCCTCCCGAGTGCTGGGATTAAAGGTGTGCGCCACCACTGCTAGTGGGTCGTTACCTCTTAGAAGCCTGTTCTTTTCTAATGATAGACAGAAAGGAAGCGGAGAGGAGAGTGGGAGGGAGGAACTGGGAGGAGCAGACGGGGAGGAAATGGATTGTATGAGAAAAGATTCTATTTTCAAGAAAAGGAAAAAAAAGAAAATATGAATCTGTTCAGTTATTTGTTCTATTTATCAAGTCCATCATTTTCTTTCCTTTCTTCCCCCTCTGTCTTTACATTTTTTTATTAGTTAATTAATTTATTTAAGAGTACTGGGAATCGCCTGGTCTACAAAGTGAGTCCAGGACAGCCAAGGCTACACAAAGAAACCCTGTCTCAAAAAAAAAAAAAAAAAAAAAAAAAAAAAAAAAAAAAAACCAAAAACTAAAAAACAAAAACAAACAAACAAACAAACAAACAAACAAACAAAAAAAAAAGAGTACTGGGAATCAAAAGTAGAGACTCATGCATGAGTGAGATATAGCCCCAGCCCCATGACTCTGTATTTTAAAGATGTATTTGTGTGTGTGCTTGCGCATGCAAGAGTGTGTCCAGAGGCCAAAAGAGGTTGTGGGATGCCCTGGAACTAAAGTTATAGGTGATTGAGAGCTGCCTGATGTGGATGCTGGGAAAAGAACTTGTATCATCTAGAGAACCATTTCTCCAGCTGCTTCCTTTTCTTTGTTTTTTGTGTTTTAGAGAGGATCTAATATACCCTAGACTTGTCTTGAAATTCTATTTATTTGTTTGTTTGTTTGTTTATGTTTTTTTCAAGACGGAGTTTTATTTATTTATTTATGGCTTTTGTTTCTGGTGTTTATTTATTTATTTATTTTTGAGACAGAGTTTCTCTGTGTAGCCTTGGCTGTCTTGGGCTCACTTAATAGACCAGGCTGGCCTTAAACTCACAGAGATCCACCTGCTTCTGCCTCCTGAATGCTGGGATTAAAAGAGTGCTAGACACCACCGGGCTCTGGTCTTGAATTTCTAATTCTCCTGCCTCTACCTGAAATTACAGGCACGTGCTAACACACTTGGCCAATGATACAAACAAACAAACAAACAAACCAGAAAACCAAACAACTTCATTTTATCCTAAGAATATAATTTGTTCCAAATTCGTCATCCATTTAGAAAATTTGCTTTGAATGCACAATTTCTGATTTAATATTACTTTGACATCAGTTTCCTATGGTTTTATTGAGGCAACAAAGTGTCTCTAAGTCAATGAAAAATAATTAAATTGCTAGGCCATGGTAGTGCTGGACTCTAATCTCAGTACTCAGCAAAGGCAAGTGTCTACAGAGTGGTCTACAGAGTGAGTTTCAGGATAGCCAGGGCTACACAGAGAAACCCTGTCTGAGAGAGAGAGAGAGAGAGAGAGAGGAAAAGAAAAACAATTAAATGAATAAAAATTTGGTGAGCCTAGATAAAATCTTTTCGTGTGTATGTTTTAGAAAATCTGGAAGTGAGGCTCGGTATGGTGATGCAAGCCTTTAATCCCAGCCCTTGGGAGGCAAAAGCAGGCGGGGGGGGGGGGGGGGGGGGGAGATCGCTGGGAGTTCCAGGCCAGCCTAGTCTGTAGAGTGAGTTCCAGAACAGCCAGGGCTACACAGAGAAACCCCGTCTCAGAATACCACACACACACACACACACACACACACACACACACAGACATAGAGCTGGCTGTGGTGGAGCACGCCTTTAATCCCAGCACTCAGGAGGCAGAGGCAGGTGGATCTCTGTGAGTTCGAGGCCAGCCTGGTCTACAGAGCAAGCCCAGGACAGCCAAGGCTACACAGAGAAACCTGGTTTGGAAAATCCAAAAAACAAGCAAACAAACAAGCAAAACAGGAGGATACTTCTAACAACACTTTCATTCTTGTTTCCATGTAAGAGCAGATTTGTTTTTGGTACTGAAAATATGACTAGAAAACAGGAACAGCTGCATTCTGGCTTATGCTTGTTATAATGGAATTGTGACACACAGACAAACAAACTTTTCAGTCACCTAACCGTATTAAAAAGTACCAAGTGGCCAACCTGAAGCGTGTGAAGGACACATACCTTTTCAAATTTCTCTTAAGGGAGCACAAGCAAGGATACTTGGAGATAACTAATGTAGACAAACAAATATGGAACACTGTGTAGATCAGTCATGCAATACCCTTACTCGGGAGACTAGTCATCTATTTTTAACTGTCCCGTTGGCAGATTTCAACTGACAGCTGTATTAGATGGACAGAGGCCGTCTGCGCATGTGGAAGAACACTGTGTTAACTCAGCTATTTTTAGTTGTGAAACTTTCTTTTTAGCCCCTAATATTAGGGACACAGACACACACATACACACAAGTAGGGGGAGAGGGAGAGGGAGAGAGCTAATCTTTGTACAAGGTCCTAGACTCAATCCCCAGCATCAAAAATTAAAGCTTTAAGAACACATGGGTTGAATGCTGTTAAAGCTTGGGTGGAAATAGCTGCTCTCAGTGCTCCACCCTACAACCTACGAGTTTACACTGGCAGCCAGCCTAGCCTGCCATTTCCCTGAAAAGCCCCTTTTATTTCCCCAAGAACTCTGTGTCTTTTACTGTCAGCATTTGTGAGCAAGTGAGGGTGTGAGCGCCTGATCGGCACGCTTTCATGCTGTCGTGTTTAAAAGTTCTCGCCCGAAGCTGGGCATGATGGTGCACGCCTATAATCCCAGCACTCCGGGAGGCAGAGGCAGGTGGATCCATGTGAGTTCGAGGACAGCGGACTCTACAAAGCAAGTCCAGGATAGCCAGGGCTACACAAAGAAACCTTGTCGTGGAAAAAAAAATGCTACCAACAACAACAAAAAAGTTCTCACTCAAGATAGACGTATGCTGCTACATCTATCCATGTATATATTTTCTTAATATTTATTTATTATGTATACAGTGTTCTACTTCCATGTATGCCTGCATGTTACAGTAAAAATGTATCGGTTTGGCCTAAGATGGCTAATAAATGACAGAGTCTGAAGTGTAATTTAAAGCTGCCAGCACTATGCTGGGCAGAATCTAAACTGATACAAATCTACCCCTAAACTAACATAAACAAACTACTCTAAACTTCATAATGTACCTACACCCCAAGTACTTGCCACTATGGTGATTCTCCGACCATTTCACTCCCAGCCCTGCTCCCCTCTCAACTGTCAAACTTGGCTCCACCCCCTCTCCAAGAAGCCCCACCTTCCACTTCCTGTCCTTCTGCCCAGCTTATTGGATAACCAGCGCTTTATTGACAGTTGTTACATCCATTCAAGACATTCCTCCACACCTGCACAACAGAACAGGACACCAGATCTCATCATAGATGGTTGTGAGTCACCATGTGCTTGCTGGGAACTGAACTCAGAACCTTTGGAAAAGCAGCAAGTGTCCTTAACCTCTAAGCTGTCTCTCCAGCCCCCATCTATGTAATTATATGTATGTGTCATGTAACTATGTATGTATGTATATATGCATGCATGTATGTATGTATCTAACTATCTATCTTTCTTTCTTTCTTTCTATCTATCCATCCTGCCCTCCCTCAGTGTATGTGTCTCTCTCTGTTTCTCATCTGTGTTTATAGTCTGTATGTGGGTTAAGTCCTGTCTTAAGTTCCCAGAGGCAGCTGGTATGCGAGCAGTAGCTGTACCTGAGTATGCATTGTCTCACTTCCCTGGTGTTATGCTTGTTGAAAAGAGATCTGTTAAAGTTGACCTCAACTCCAGCTCCATTGCTTGTCTCATTTCTTCCCTCAGTCACTCTTCTCAGAATGAGAGTCTATCAAGTCGCTCCAGGAGGGCAAGTTCTGTGCCGTACGGTAGTTCCTTGACTCCTTGTTGCTAACCCCAAACCCCTACAGATTAGTGACCAAAGCCTTCACAAGCCCCAGCTTCTCCTGAGTGCAAATTTGCCCTCAGGTGGACCAGCTTGGTTTAGATGCCTTTACATGCTGCCTTACCATGGCAGTTTCCTTCTCTTGCCTCAGTTCTGCAACTCACTGTCATGAACTGGTCCCTTCTTCACACTTCTGTGACAACTTTGTCTAAGAAGACCGTGACTAACCAAGCACCCTATCTCCAGATCTGAGAGGAGAGGAGGTGTAAGCGTGTTTAGCCTCCTGACACTGAGGAGATGTTACCTGTGAAGTTCATGTTTGATAGTCTCACAACTGAGTTATGGAAGCTGCAAACGAACAAACAACCAAAACCCAAAAAACAAAAGCAAGCAAGAAACAAACAAACAAACAACAACAACCCAAAACAAACCAAACAAAAACCCCCACGGCTCTCTATCATCAGTCACAAGAGCTCACAGAATGAACGTGGGTTGGTGGGCATGCCCGGTAGGGTACTGGTTTCTTTCATAGGTCTCAAGTTTTCTTAGCAAAATCCTTCTTTATACAGCTCTGTGAGTAGGAGATGCTGCCTTTGTGACAATAACAAATCCTGACACGTTCTTCAGGCTGTGCTGCTCTTAATTGATTTTGAACAACAAATATCTAAGATTGAAGCTAGTCAGCCACGGACCATCTCAGTTGGGTATAGGTCCTTAGGAACGGGAGTTCTCAAAGTGTCGATGGACAAAGATAGGTGTAGTGACAAACAGAGTCAAACACAGGGGAGTTTGATCTGAGTGTATTTTGCAGGCAAGCAAGCTAGATTTTTATACACATTTTTTTGAAAAGGGGAGTGTTTTTATGGTTACTTTTTTTTTTCATTCAAGGAAATCTGTCATGACCCCTCCAGTGGAGTCTGTGTGACAAATACTACATGGCCTGAGGCTATGACCCCTAGCCAATGGCGAGCCTCCTGGACTGGGGCTCATGTTCCTGCTAGGAGTAATGGGTTGCAGCTTTCTTCACTCCTATTGTGTTGGAATCTATTCTTTCTTCTAAACTCTAACTCCCAAATCAGGACTTTTCAGGCATGACCCTATTGCTATGAGATGACCCTAACTTGGGACTGCCGGCAGGGTCTGTTAAGGGCTGGACTAGTTCTGCTTCACTTCCACTTATTAAAAGAAATATGACTGAAAATTAATTATTAGTTAATAATTTGTATTATGGCTTATAAAGAAATAAAGTGTTTCAAAAGAAAACTCCAGGTAGTGGCACTCAGATATTAGAAAAGAGAACTAAAAGAAAAAAACAGTCTTGGCACACAGGTGTTAGGCAGAAGTTCTGCTTATGGGAGAACATTGACCCTGGGACAAAGGGAGCACATCCATATTGATACCAAGCCAGTAACTTAGAAGTGATGACGTCTTTGCTGTGTGTTCTGTACCCTGTATTGTTTCATTTAAAGTTGTAATTTAAAATACGACAACACAACGACTTTGCATTCTGTACCTGTACTGTGTATGCTTGGTTGCTCACTGACTTCCATGAATCTACTCTGTGGGAAAACGTAACCACAACCTTGAGCCCCTGTTTTTGAAATGTATGTATAAAAATTTAGACGGCTTGCCTGAAAAATACACTCAGAGGCAAACTCATCCTGGGTTGCTCTGTTTGTCACTCGCCTTATCTTTGCCCACTGACTCTTCGAGGACTCTTGTTGCTAAGGACCTTTCTCCAACTGAGCTCGTCTATGGCAGAAGTCAGTGAAGCAATCAGGTGTACAAAATTCAAAATACAGGATGCAAAGTAATAACGTTGTCATTATTCTTGAGTCACCATTCTTGAGTCATTAGCCCTCTTTATCAAAGGTCAATGTTCTCTCATTATGGCAAACATCTATGTGTCAAGACAGTTTTTTCTTAGTTCTTCTTTTTATCTGAGCATCACTATCTGGAGCTTTCTTAAACACTTTATTTGTAAGTCATAATATAAACTATTCACTGATGATTAATTCTTAGCTATGTTTGTTTTAACAAGTGGAGAGGAACTTGGTGGTAAACGCTGGGCCTGAATGACCCTTGGCTGCAGTCCCAAGTTAGGTCGGTTCATAGCAACAGAGTCATATCTGCAAAGTTCTGATATGAGAGTAGGTAAGGAGAAAAAAACAAAGATAGAATATTCCAACACAAATGAGTAAGAAGGCTGCAATCAGTTACTCCTGGCAGGAAAATCAGGCCTATTCCAGGAGGCTCTCCCTGGGCAGGGGTCATCACCTCAGGTTATGCAGTAACATTTGTCACACAGACTCCACTGGAGGGGTGGTGACACTAGTCATGGTGATGCACACCTTTAATCCCAGGACTTGGGAGGCAGAGGCTGAGGGATCTCTGAGTGTGAGACCAGCCTGGTCAACATAGTGACTTCCATGACCATAAGAGCTGCATAGTGAGACCCTGTCTCAAAAACAAAGCAAAACAAAAGTAAAAACAAAATAAACAAATAAAAACTATCCCACCACCACCACCAACAACAACAACAACAAATCCAAGATTGTCTGTTGTTTTGTCTTGTTCTGGAAGCACTGAGAGGTCCAAATAATAACATTAACCAGAGTAAAATGGAGTAAAGGCAAGGTACTGATTTAGCCTGGCAAAGCTAGAACGAGTTTGAGGTGGGACGGAATGGCCTGGGTACCCTCGCCCTCCCCGATGATATCCTGTTCTGTTTGAAATATAATCTGTTCAAATACTCCTCCCCAAATACACATTCAGCAAGCTTACCCTTAAATAATTCCAGCACTTTCTACGTAAAGAGAACTTTTGTCTTAGACTCCTCTTTCTGCTGCTGTACTGAAGATTATCTGTTTTCCATGCTGCCCAATAGGGATGGCCTTCCATCAGAGTGAGAAGGTATGCCCCTATATTTTCAGTTTTTAATTCTGTGCATGGAGAGAACTGGCAGGATTTTGGCATTGTCATTTCTATGGCCCATCACCGGATTTCTATTTGTAAATGCTTACCCTTCCTCACCTGCCAAAGGTCAACCTGTAGAGATGGATCAGGTGGTGTGTTGCTGATGATTGGTTCAGACTGGAGTGCGGCTTTTTTGTGTGTGTGTAATAAAGAGCAGACAGCCCAGAGCTGGGGTAGGAAGTACAGAGGCAGCAGTTCTGGGCAGGCAGAGATGCAAGTGATTCAGGAGACTGGAAGAGACATGGAAGAAACCAAAAGGAAGATGGGTGGACCTGGATCAGGAATGAGAACCACATGGAAAGACAGCATGGCAGAGAAGTCAGGATCAGTTTAGACAGCTGGCTGAGAGACTGCCCTAACATAAGGCCAACAGTTTTAAACTATAAAGAAGTCTCCATGTCCTAATTCAACTGCAAGTGGGTCTGTGATTGCAATACTGCCCCACAGAGGTCAGAGGGACTCACCTGGTTGGTCTCTTGGGTAAATTCAGTATAAAAGGATTCTATGTGTCATAGGACAGCTAGTGAGGCCTTATTCCTCATTGTTCCATAATTGTGTAAAGTACAGATTCAGGGTATAGAAGAATTTAGTTTTCCATATTCTGAAGAGAGAGATTAAGTAGGTTTCACATGTTTGTCAGTGTTTGGAGAAGCCCAGAGGAGTCCAGGGTTTTGTCAAAATCAAGTTGTTTGGGGAGCGTAATTTGCCTTGTGAGGAGTGCAGAATTTGTGTCTGTGTGAGTGTGTGTATGCACATGTGCATGTATGCGTGCACGTGCGTGGGTGCGTGGGTGTGTGCGTGCGTGCGTGCGTGTGTGCGTGTGTGTGTGTGTGTGTCCCTGCAGTCAAAGGCGTTCTTGCTCTAGGAGAGATAATAGGAGAAACTCCTAAGACTGTGAGCAGGAGAGGAGTATGTTGTTTTTCAGCTGGTTGTTACTGGCCTCACTTCAGAACTGGTAGATCCTCTTGGAGCTGTCAAGGCAGCATGGCAATAAAATTTGGAGGAGAGTTGCCATGTGTCCCTTATACTTTAGATTAAAAAATGGGAACCAATGCATATTTGGGGTCTAGAAATTTCTGGCAGAGGTTTAACCCAAGGGGTTAGCTGGATGATGTCTGTCTGACCTCTGTGGAGCAGTCTCCAGTTCAGCAGTAGATAGGGTTCTGAGAGAGAGGACCCTGGGAACAAGATGGTTACCAAGAAAAGAGCTGGAACCATCTAGGCAAAGATTCCATGGAGATGTGTTTGGGAAGGAGGATTTGAAGACAATGTTGCAACCCCTGTCCAACATCTATCTACTTCAAGGTAGACTTCCTTCCTGAGGCCTGCATTGGCCACTCTTCCATGCTTGGTTTTGTTTTCTTCATCTTGTAGTGAATTTGCTTTCTAATTGTCTGATTGGTCTCTGTCCTGACTGGAAGGCCATCTACTGCAGGAACTTGTTTGTTTTTGTCATTCTCCCATAGTGATAAATGACAACGGCAGGCTTGTGATAAGAATGGTTATTATATTCAGTAGCCATTTAGAGTCCAAGTGTGTAGGATCCCACATGTTTGCATTGATTTTTTAAATGGATTTTTAAAAAAGAATTATGGTGGCTCATAACTGTCTATACTGAGATCTGGTGCCCTCTTCTGATAGGCAGGCACACATGCAGGCAGAACATTGTATACATAATAAATAAAATTTTTAAGATGTGTATGTATGCTTTTCTCTGCATGTGCATCTGCACACCAGGGGGCATGGGAATTCATGGTACTACAGTTACAGATGGTGGTGATCAGGACCTCTGGAAGAGCACCCAGTGCTCTTAACCACTGAGCCATCTCTCCAGACCTTTTAATGCATTTTTAATCAACTACATACTCCAAAGAGAATTGTGAGCCAGACGTGGTGGCTCATGCCTTTAATCCCAGCACTCTGGAGGCAGAGGCAGGCGGATCGCTGTGAATTCAAGGCCAGTCTGGTCTACAAAGCGAGTTCAGGACTGCCAAGATAACATAGAGAAACCCTGTCTCAAAAAACAAAACAAAACAAACAAACAAACAAAAAAACAAAAAAACAGGGCTAGAGAGATGGCTCAGAGGATTAAGAGTATCGGTTGCGCTTCCAAAGGTTATGAGTTCAATTCCCAGCAACCACATGGTGGCTCACAACCATCTATAATGGAGATCTGGTGCCCTCTTCTGGCAAGCAGGTGTATATGCAGGCAGAACATTGTATACATAATAAATAAATAAATAAATCTTTAAAAAAAAGAACAGAAAAGAAAAAAACAAACAAACAAAAAATTGTGACTAGTACTTGAAAGAAAAAGTCTTCTCCAATGGCCTGGTTTTGATTCCCCTGAAATCCAATTTTAGTTTTTCTGGTTTCTCACAACCAGAGATCTCCATAACACACACACACACACACACACACACACTTTTTGGTCAGAGATGTGGTAGAGTATGTAGTTTAAGATTAGCGCTATAGAGGGCAGGAGAGATGTCTCGGTCGTTAAGAACACTTTTTCTTGCCGAGGACCTGAGTCTAATTCCCAGCGCCCACATCGAAGTTAAAAAACCATCAGCAACTCCGGTTCCATGGGAGCTGACATTCTTTGAGGGTCTACGTGGGCCTCAGACATATGTATATGCACATACATACATACAGGCAAAAGATTCATACACCTAAAGTAAAAGCAAATACATTAAAAAATATATATTAAAGCTGTCATTTAACTTAGGTTGCAAAAGCTGGCTGCACACATGATCCAAGGCATAGCAAGGTGGAATACATTATTCTCTCAGAAGCAGGCTAAACGTAAGTAGGCCGAGCACATAGTAGGACAGCAAGTTAAGTATGTGGTCCTGAGTGATCTCAAGGCATCTCATTAACTTGGTGGCGAGATCTGGAAAATACCTTTTTATTTCAATGCAAGAGGCATTTTCATAAGAATGTATCACTGCAATTTCATAACAAAATGCCACATTCTGTATACCTTACAGTTCTGCAGTCTGGCGGGTCCACAGTCCAGGCTCCGGGAAGATTCAGTATCTAATGAGGCTTTATTTTCTGCTTCGTAGATGATGCTTGCCTCTCTGAATCTTCACATAGTGGAGGTTGGCAAGTTTCTGAAGCTTCTTGCAGGAGGTCACTAATTCTGGACTAAGTCTGAACAAGACTGGCTTTACAGCACACCAACTGTGACGTGGTTGTGACATAGACATCTGGGGCTCTTAGTATTGTTAGAAGTCTTAAGTCCGTGTTTCAGGGGCCCTCATTGCTCCTCCCCAGGACCTTTGCTGTTGCTTGGGAGTTGTGGAGACCTTGCTTTTTATTGGCAATGTTAGGGACAGTGCTTTGGGGATGGAGGACTAGAAACAGGGCAAGTAATCCCTAACCCCACCCCTCTTTCCCATTCAGGAAACTGCGAGTTGCCATAAAAGGAAATAAACTTGTTCTCACTTAGATGCAAGCATTCGAAACACAATACGCTGGTGTCTGCTGCCACTGTGTGGACATTTATATTTGTTGACTTCAATCCTGGGTTTTCCTTAAAAGGCTGGTCCTATGCTCAAAGAGAATAGGTCAAATACAAAGAATTTAAAGCTTGTCTTCAGTTCCCATCGACCTCAGCTTGTTCCCTGAATCCCTTTAGGTTCCCAGTGCTCTCAGGCTCACATGGTTCCACTGTGAAATGCCTCACCGTGCACTGTCTCGAAGCAGGACTAAACCCACGCTACGGGTCTCCCCCACCTTTTTAGACTTTTTGAAGAACCAGCTTGAGGCGCAGAAACCTCCAGAGAGCCCCCTATTATCCCTGACCCCTTTTTCTCCTTACCTTGAGTGTAGATGGCACCTATGAAGAGTTTGTCACTCGTGGAATATGGCAGAGAGGGTGGCTCGTCGCATCTATGGTTTGTCATGTGTGTTCAGAACATCCCGGCTGTCTCGATCGCTTTCTGCACTTGCGTATGTGAATAAGTAGCTACAGTGAAAAGGAACTGAGGGTGGTGATCCCTATCAGCCTGCAGGGGCTGGAGCCATCAGTGGTGCAGTAGGACGAGGGCTAACAACCACGTGAACTGGGGAGCAGATCACTGTCCAGGTAAGTATTAATCCTAGCTCCAGATAATACTGCATTGCCGCCTCCCAAAGACTTTAAAAGCCAGAGGGCTGCATGAAGCCCGTGCCCGGAGTCTGTTAAGGAAGAAACATGTGCCGTTCTCTGCCATCAGTTGTTGGAGGACCTTTCCCCATCAACAGAGAAACAGAACCTGGCTCCTTGGTTTTTCTTACTACTTCCACAGGACTGTGTCACACATTCTTAGAGTATGTGTTCTAGTTTGCTGTCGGTTGCTGTGATAAACACCAGGACCAAAAGCGGCTTGGGGAAGAAAGGGCTTGTTTGACTGCCTTACATGTCCCTGTCACAGTCCATCACAGAGGGAAGTCAGGACAAGAGCTGCAGCAGGAAGCACGCTGCTTACCAGCGTGCCCCTCACCTTGCTCCTCATGACTCACTCAGCCTGCTTTCTTTATTCCCTTTTTGCTCGCTTTCCTCCTTCTCCTTCCTCCTTCCCTTCCTCCCCTGCCCCCCCCCTTTTTTTTTCTTTTTCAGATAGGCTTTTTCTGGGCAACAGTGCTGGCTGTCCTGGAACTCACTTTGTAGACTAGGCTGACTTCAAACTCACAGAGATCCACCTGCTTCTGCCCCCTTAGTGCTGGGATTATAGGCCTGTGCCACCACGCCTGGCTCTCGGCCTGATTTCTTATACACCCCAGGACCACTGGCCACGAGTGACACTGCCTACAGTGACCTGGGTTCTCCCACATCAATTATCAATCAATAAAATACCCCACAGATATGTGCACAGAACAGTCTGATGGAGTTGAGGTTCGCTCTTCCCAGAGGAAGTTGACAACAAACTAACCGGCGCTGTTTAAGTTTTGGAAAATAAAGGATTGGCAAGTAACCAGTTGGCTTAAAATAGCTCTTCCCTCCCATCAGCTTGCTCTGATGGCTCCCTTAAGGCAAGTTCTCTGTCAGAAGGATATCCCAGGTCCTCTCGCAGAGTCCCGAGGGGGCTGCATATGTGATTTACCAGCTAAGTTTAGAAAGGCTGACATCCAAGCAGGCAGTTGGCTAGACTTCACCTGAGACCTCAGGCCTTATCACGTAACTCAGAAGCTTCTCAATGCGTCGTTCTTATGGAACACTTGGGTGACAACATCAGAGAGGTGCTGAAAGGTAAAGCTGGGGCCAGGAGTGTCCTAGACAATCTGCTTACTCTCAGATACAACCAGGAGCTTTCAAAAAAAAAAAGTTACCAAACTTAAGTTGGAGAGCCAGTTGATTGTTTCACCAGCATGCTTCTGACAGAGTGATTAGTTAAGTATGAATTAGCTTCTAGTCAAACACATTTGCTGGGGCTGGCAGATGACTTTGTGGGTAAAAGGAACTTAGGACCAAACCTATGCCCTAAGATCTGAGGTCCACATGGTGAGAGGAAATAAACCCAGCAAGTTCTCCTCTGATCTTCACATGTGCACTGAGACACGGATGTTCACAAATGTATACATATTAAAATGTATTTAAAATGTAAAATTAAAAACAAATGCATTATATAAAACATGATATAAAAATTAAAATTTTAGAGCAGGGTGTGGTGGTGCATGCCTTTAATCTCAGCACGCGAGAGGCAGAGGCAGGTGGATTGCTGTGAGTTCAAGGCCAGCCTGATCTACAAAATGAGTCCAGGACAGCCAAAGCTAACACAGAGAGACCATGTCTCGAAAAACCAAAAAAATAAAAATAAAAATAAAAATAAAATAAAAATTTTAGTTAAAAAAATAAAAATTCTGTTTCTATTCTAAAACATCTTTTAATTTATTCTGGCGTTTAGAAGGGGTCATCACCAAGCTCTTTACTTTTTAGAATTTAATTTTATTCTTCTGTTTGTCTTTTGAGATATGGTCTCACTTTTCTGAGGCTGGTCTTGACCTGTGTCACTGGTCTTCTTGCCTCGAGAACTGGGTGTATACTGTGCCAGTGATTGAACCCAGGGCTTATGAATGCCAGGCAAGTACTCTACCAGCTGAGCTACAGCCTAGCCCTAATTCCCTTTTTCCTGAAAATCAACACTGCATTGATTCAGCTTAGAACTATGTGTAAAGGTATTTTTCCCCCTTGGCATAGTTAAAACAAGCCTAGTTATGAAGCTTTTTTTTTTTTTTTGCTTGCTTGTTTGTCTTAAGGCAACATTTTTCAGTGTGTAGGCCTGGTTGTCCTGGACCTCATGCTGCAGACCAGGCTGGCCTCGAACTCACAGAGATCTGCTTACCTCTGTCTCCTACATGCTGGGATTAAAGGTGTGCCACCACCACCTGGTTTATAAGGCATGTTTGAATCCAACCAAAGAGGTGGTCACTGAGGTAGCAAGGTCACTGAGTGAAGTCCTGTGCAGCACTGGTCAGTGTATAGAAACAACTCTCCAAGGTAACTTGCTGTCCAAAGTACAGGACGTCCCAGTGTCCTGCCTAAAGCGAGACTATACCTGGACTTAGACTTGCCATATCTCTATACTTCATTCCCTGCTCCTGGCTTTGACATCTCAACATGAAGCCATCCTTGTTTTCCAAAGAGGTATAGAAGACATAGCTAATAGATATCACTGGAATTCACATGAGGTGTCATAATGGTTAAAAAAACAAAAAACAAAAAGGCCCACCACCACCACAACAACAAAACACTGAAGATTTGGGAGATAATTTCCATCCTAGAGATAGGACTTAAAACAAGTGTCTAAAGCTCTCATGGCAGATGTGTCATACATCTGTGGGATAAAAGGCAAGGACACCTGAGCTACATGTGCCAACTGGACCAACCCGGCAAGGGCAGAATACTTATGGTAACACATATGCCCAAGGCATATTGGATGTTTGCCAGACCAAATCCTGCCATTCATGATACTGAGCTCCCCAAATACCCATGATGTCTTTTAGCTTTACGGCAAAGTGAGGCTACACAAGGAGAGACTCTGGTAGACCTTTAAACTGCTTGTATAAAGCCAAAACTGTGGGAGTTAAGGGGACAAAGATGGAGTCACCAGAAGGCCCAATGTGTATGAGTTTAAGTGGGTTTAAAGCTGGAGAAGGGGGCATGGTGGTGCACACCTTTAATCCCAGCACTCAGGGAGGCAGAGGCAGGTGGATCTCTGTGAGTTTGAGGCCAACCTGGTCTACAAAGAGAGTCCAGGACAGTCAAGGCTACACATAGAAACCCTGTCTCAAAACAAACAAACAAGTTAGAGAAGAGAAGAAGTGAACATTTGCTTACCTGGAAGTGGGGAAGGGACTCTGAGGCCAGAAGGAAAAGTTCTAGGACAATGAAGTCTAGGTAATGAGCTACATTGACTACTGATGACTTCTGGGTGTTGATCTATGCTGCAGGGGCTTCTTCCTGGTTTTCTTTCTTTCTTTTTTTTTTTTTTTTTTTGGTTTTGGTTTTGGTTTTTCGAGACAGGATTTCTCTGTGTTATCTTGGCTGTCCTGGACTCACTTTGTAGACCTGGCTGACCCTGAACTCACAGAGATCCGCCTGCCTCTGCCTCCCAAGTGCTGGCATTAAAGGTGTGTGCCACTACTGCCTGGCTTCTTCCTGGTTTTCATGGAATTACATTTGATTATGTCTTCAGAATTTGGCTTGTGGGAAGTTCCCAAATTACATTTATAAAACACGAATTGTGCATCAGGCACTGTTTGAAGTGGGGAGTGGGGGGTGAGGAGGAAGGGGAGGGCGGGGCAGGGAACAACAGAGAACATGATAATAAGCCTGACAGAAGCTGGAACTCATCCTCCCTGGGTCACTCTGATTGGTGACTCAGGGCTTGTGCTTCCAACGAGAACAGGCCCCTTTTGCCTGGTTGTGTGCAGGACTTGACTGAAGCTTGGGGCTCACCCAGAACTTCTAGTAAGGAACTGCGCACCTTTTATTTATGTCATGCAGCCTGTCCTAGTGGGTGCACTTAAATTTTCTTTTTCTACTTTGTGTCTTCAGCAATGCTTAGTTTCCTTGCTTTTTTTTTTGAAAAAATATCTATTGATTTTTGGTATTTGGGAGCTAGTGAGATGGGAGGGGTGGGCTGATTTAAAACAAACAAACAAACAAACAAACAAAAACCCTAAAAAACCAAAACGAACAGTTATCTACTCAAGGTAAAGCTGGCTCAATGAGAAACTTAGTTCTTTCACAATATGCCCTGTTAGACCTCACTCCACGGCCTCGTTCTTAAGTTGCAACAGGCTCCTTAGTCCTCCCACAGTCACAGGAAGCTCACAGCACAAAGAAGGAAAACCAAGAGAAAATGAAGCAATGATTTCTGAGGAAATAATTCACAGAGCAGAAGAATATAAAAACAAAACTCCTTAAACTCTCAAAATTTAAGAAACTATTGAATGTATAAATGAAGAGAAGAAGAAAGCTGTGATGGATGTCACAGTGCATCTAGAAAATAAGGCAAGGCAACTAAAATCTTCAGAAAAAAACTCTTTAAGAAACATGTTCTGATACCCTAGCACCATATTCAGGGGGAGGAGGTCCCCCTCGTTCACAGTCATAGGGAAGGGGGATTGGGGTGAAAGTGGAAGGGAGGGAGGAATTGGAGGATGTATAGGATGGGATAGAAAATGAGATGCAATATGAATTATTTTATTTTTCAATAAAAATGTGTTAAACAAAAAAAGAAAGAAACATGTTCTAATCTGGGAGGTGGTGACACACGCCTTTACTCCCAGCACTCTGGAGGCAGAAGCAGGTGGATTGATGTGAGTTCGAGGCCTGCTTGGTCTACAAAGTGAGTCCAGGACAGCCAAGGCTACACAGAGAAACCCTGCCTTGAAAAAACAAAAACAACAACAGCAACAACAACTCCCTCAACCATAACAAAAACAGCCAAAAAGAAACATGTTCTAAACCAAATGTGGTGATGCATACCTTTAATCCCAGCACTTATCGAGGTAGAGGCAGGTGGATTCCTGTGAGTTCAAAGGCAGCCTAGTCTACAAAAGAGAGTACAGGCCAGCCAAGGCTACACAGAGAAGCTGTGTCTTAAAAACAAACAGCCAGGTGGTGGTGGTGCATGCCTTTAATCCCAGCACTAGGGAGGCAGAGGCAAGTGGACTGCTGTGAGTTCGAAGCTAGCTTGGGCTACAAAGTGAGTCCAGGACAGCCAAGGCTACACAGAGAAACCCTGTCTCGAAAAGCCAACACACACACACACACACACACACATATGCACGCACGCATGGGGTTTTGATTTGCTTTTTTTGAGACACATTTTCTTTGTATAGCCCTGGCTGTTCTGGAACTCACTGTGTAGATCAGGCTGGCCTTGAACTCATAGAAACCCATCTGCCTCTTCCTCTCAAGTACTGAGATTGAAGGCATATACCACCATGCCTGACTACATTATATATATTTTTAAAATATCAGTAAAAGCATAATATTAAGATAACTGCAAATTGCCATCAAAGGAGCCAAAGAAGCCAGGCATGGTGGTGCATTGCTTGTATGTGTGTGTTTTTGGTTTGTTTGTTTGTAATTTGTAATTATTTATTTATTTTTGTGTGTATTGGTGTTTTGCCTGCATGCATATCTGTATGAGGGTGTCAGATCTTGGAGTTACAGGCAGTTATTAGCTGCCATGTGGGTACTGGGAATTGAACCCTGGGTCACAAAGGGAGATTTTTACTCTATATAAAATTGTATCTACAGTGGTGGTGGCTCACGACTTAATTCCCAGCACTCCGGAAGCAGAGATAGGCAGATCTCTGTGAGTTTGAGGCTAACCTGGTCTACAAAGTGAGTCCAAGACAGCCAGGGCTATTACACAGAGAAACTTTGTCTCAGAAAAAAAAATGTATCTACATAGAATTACATATTAATCTGATGAAAAATGAACAGAATCATGAGATTTAAAAACAAAATAATTTTTTTTTTTTTGTTGGTACTGGGAGTTGAGTCTAGGGTCTCAAACATTCTATTCAAGCACTGTTCTCCTGAGGTATATCTAGCCACCAAATTGCTAAAAAAAAAAAAAAAAAGACTCAGGATCTCTTATGGAGCCTAAACCTCATTGATGAATTGGACTGGCTTTTGAGCTTCAGGGATCTGCCTGACTCTGCTCCCTGAGGGCTGGGGTTATAGGTATGTGGAGAACAGTGAGTAAAGAGGGCATTTATAGAAAGTAGCTTAGGGCAGCAGTTCTCAACCTGTGGGTTGAATGACCCTTCCACAGGGGTTTGTGAAACTCCATAAGAAAACACAGGGGCTGGAGAGAGGGCTCAGAGGTTAAGAGCACTGTTTACTATTTCAGAGGTCCTGAGTTCAATTCCCAGCAACCACATGGTGGCTCACAACCATCTGTAATGAGATCTACTGCCCTCTTCTGTCAGGCAGGCACACATGCAGGTAGGTGTTGTATACATAATAAATAAATCTTAAAAAATAGACTGGGTGTGGTGGTGTATACCTTTAATCCCAGCACTTGGGAAGCAGAGGCAGGTGGATCTCTGTGAGTTCAAGGCCAGCCTGGTCTACAAACTGAGTCCAGGACAGCCAAGGCTACACAGAGAAACCCTGACTCAAAAAACCAAATTAAGAAAAAAAAATATATAATATCTTTTGTTTTTTTGTTTGTTTTTTGAAACAGGGTTTCTCTATGTAACCTCTCTGGCTGTCCTAGAACTCTCTTTGTAGACGAGGCTGGCCTCCAACTCACAGAGATCGGTCTTCCTCTGCTTCCCAAGTGCTGGGATTAAAGGCATGCGCCACCACCACCCAGTTAAAAAAAATAAGATCTTAAAAAAGAAAACAGATATTTACATTATGATTCATAACAGTAGCATAATTACAGTTATAAATAGCAACAAAATAATTTTATGGTTGTGGGTCACCAGAGCATGAGGAACTGCATTAGGGGGTCATAGCATTGGGAAGGCTGAGAACCATTGGTTTAGAGAATGGGCAGAGGCTGCATACAAACTTCAGGGGCTGTAGAGATGGCTCTGGGCTTAAGCGTACACACTGTTCATGCGGCTGACTCATGTTTGGTTCCCTGAATCCAGGTTGAACAGCTCACACAGCCTGTGACTTTAGTTTCAGAGGATCTGATGTCTACTTCTTGCCTCAGAAGGCACTGTACCCATTGTGGGCGCACACTCACAGACATACAGATATAACTAAAAATAAAACTCTCTAAAGGAAGATAATAATTTGATTTTATTTCAGAGAAATGGAAGGTGATGAGGGTTTTGAAGATGCACGGAATCAGTTGTGCAAGGGAAGGTAAATCTAGGGACCACCACGGTTGCTGAATGAAAGGATGGATGGAGAAGGATGGAAAGTTGGAAGCTATCCTGGATTGGAGTGTTATGCTCAAATTTTGAGAGCCTCGCTGAACAGACCACCCAAGATCAGAGTCCAAATGCAATGGCCAGGAAGTCTTTTTTGTTTGTTTGTTTGTTTGTTTTTGTTTGGTTTTGGTTTTTCAAGACAGGGTGTCTCTGTGTTAGCCTTGGCTGTCCTGCACTTGCATTGTAGACCAGGCTGGCCTCAAACTCACAGCGATCCACCTGCCTCTGCCTCCTGAGTGCTGGGATTAAACGCGTGGGCCACCATGCCCAGCAACAAGGAAGTCTTTATTGCAGGTTTGAACCCGGGCCACCCCTCCCATGCACTGGCACAGCAGATGCAGGGAAGAGTCTCAATTGAGAAGGGTTTTTGTAGGTTTTAGACAAAGAAATGGGTTTTACAGTATATGGTTGGATGGCATTTGGGCAGAAAAGTTGCAAGCAGGGAGTTACAAGCCTTGGCGTTTCATGGTTGGGTAATAGGTGTAGAGGCAACTTGGCTTAGAGAAAAGATTGGTTGATGAAGTCATGGGAGCATTAGGAACTTTGGCCTGGCTTCTCCTAATTAGTTGTTGCTTTGTGCCAGACCACCTGCTGCTCAGCTTGACTAGCAGAGAGTATATCTGGACTTTTCCAAGGTGAGCTGATTGTGTTGCTAGGGAATATTTTTCTGTTTAGACTAGTTTGTGGTTTTTCTGGAATCTGGGTTCATCCCTTGGCTAGGTTTAACACAAAATGGAGTTTCATTTTCAAAATGGAGTTTGTCTGGTCCTTTCAGAAGGAGACTCTGTCTCAGGAAAACAAACAAAAACAACAGGCCGGGCGGTGGTGGTGCAGGCCTTTAATCCCAGCTCTTGGGAGGCAGAGGCAGGCAGATCGCTGTGAGTTCGAGGCCAGCCTGGTCTACAAAGTGAGTCCAGGACAGTCAAGGCTGCACAGAGAAACCCTGTCTCAAAAAATCAAACAAACAAACAAACAAAAAAACCAAAAATAACTAAAGGGAAATAAATTTTTGGGCATATTTTAAAGACACAGAGAGAACTAGGGAGAGTTGTTGGGGCCCAGCATTTGAGGAAAGAGTAAGGAATGCAGGATGTGTAATTCCAGGGCCCTATCCTGAGGAGTTGGAAAGTTGTATTATCTATAGAGATGGGGTGTTGAGAAGGGAGGAGCAATATCGAAGGGTGGGAAACAAGAATTTAGTGTTTGGGCCAGGCATGGTGGTGCGCGCCTTTAATCCCAGCACTCGGGAGGCAGAGGCATGTGGATTACTGTGAGTTAGAGGCCAGCCTGGCCTACAAAGTGAGTCTAGGACAGGCAAAGCTACACAGAAAAACCCTGTCTTGAAACACACACACACACACACACACACACATACACACACACACACACACAGAGTGCTTGGTGTATTAACCTCCACATACTAGCAAAGTGTTCAATTGGCAGAATCTGTTTTTTCCAAGTTGTCCTCAGTGGAGATTTCAATAGGAATCATCAGGGTGAGAAAACAGGAGAGGTAAACTCCAGCCAAGGAGTGAGTCTTGGGGTACTAAGGTTTACAGGTTGGGGGAAAAAAATGAACTCAATGCAGGCAATTTGGGTTGAGTCAGAGAACAGGAAGAAAACAGAATAGCCAACAGAAAAGAGTTGTAGGTAGCTTGAAAGATGACTCAGAGGGTAATTAATTTTAAAAGTTGAAAATTGTGGTCACTGTCCTGGACTCACTTTGTAGACCAGTCTGGCCTCGAACTCACACAGATCCGCCTACATCTGCCTCCCAAGTGCTGGGATTAAAGGCGTGTGCCCCCACTGCCTGGCTCAAATTTCTGAAGTTCCTAGATATGTCTGTCCTTCCTTTTGCTTAGGGAGCAATATTTTTGTGAGAGCTAAAGTTATGTTTTAAGGTTTTTGTTTGTTTGTTTTGTTTTTGTTTTTTGTTTTCTTGGAGGCAGGGGGTTGGGTTTTTTTCTTGTTGTTTGTTGTTTGTTTTTTGATTTTTCGAGACAGGGTTTCTCTGTGTAGCTTTGGCTGTCCTGGACTTCCTTTATAGACCAGGCTGGTGTCGAAGTCACAGCAATCCAGCTGCCTCTGTCTCCCGAGTGCTGGGATTAAAGGTGTGCGCGACCACATCCGGCTTTATGTTTTAAGCTTTAATAACTGTGCTTAGTAGCGAGACTGCTTCAAAGTAAATAAGAGAAAAACAAAACCTAGTAGTATATGACAGGATGGCCTTCTGTGAATTCCTCTCTAAGGACAGAATGCTGGTTGCCAAGAAAGGTGTCCGTATGCTCAAACACCCTGAACTGGCAGACTAGAATGTGCCCAACCTTTGTGCAATAAAGGCCCTAGCCTCACACGTCTCATGGCTATATAAAGGATCAGTCTGGCTGGAGACATTCCTACTGGTACCTTCCCAAAGAGGGCATCCAGTATCTCAGAGATTACCTCGCCTACCTCCCCAGGTCCCTTGCCTACCCTCCGGCTCATCACTTATCCTGAGACTTCAGGCCTTGGCCCAAAGGTCCAGAGGGTGAGTGACCTGCAAGATTTACAAGACGGAAGTGGACTGAGATATCTACAGGAGAAGTGCCTGTGACTTCCCTGGACCCCCGCACCAACACCACTACTCCCCATCCTGTGCCTGGGTGCTAACAAGGAGCCTGAGGCTGGGCCTAATTCAGCAATAACATTGCAATTCAGAGGCAGCTTTGGTCCTGGACTTGGTCAGTCAGCTCAGTTGGGGGGAGACGGTTTTTGTGTTGAATAAACTTAAAAGTGTGAAAAAGAAGAACGCTGTGACATGGGCTAGAGAGAAACATCGGCCGCCTCTGAGTTTCTCAGAATTCATCATCACATTTCCCAGTACTCAGCGTGCTGGTTTGAGTGAGATGTTTTCCCCGGCTCTGCACATTTGGATACTTAACCTCCACTTGGTGGTCCTGTTTCAGCAGGTTTAGGAGGTGTTGCCTTGCTGGAGTAAGTGTGTCACTGGAGGTTGACTTTGCAGATTTAAAGCCTTGCATTATTTCCAGAGCACCCTCTCTGCTTCCTGTTTCCAGTCAGTGGAAGAAGTGAGCTGTCATCGTCTGCTGCTGTTCCCTTCCATGCCTGTTTGCTGTCATGCCTCCTTAGTGTGAGGGTGATGAGTTCTCATGCCCCTGGAACTGTAAGCCCAAATAAAGGCTTCCTTCTATAAGATGCCATGGGCATGATGTTGTTGTTGTTTTTTGTTTGTTTGTTTGTTTGTTTGTTTCAAAACAGGGTTTCTCCGTGTAGCCCTGGCTATCCTGGACCAGCGTTGTAGACCAAGCTGGCCTCGAACTGACAGCGATCCATCTGCCACCATGCCCGGCTGGCCACGATGTTTTATCAGAGCAACAGAAAAGTAACTAAGAACTGACAAGAGTAAGAGAGAGCGCTATGGTGATATTGCTGTCTTTGCTCTTAGATGGGTAAAGTTGTCAGTAATTCAGATAAAAAATTTACCCAGTGCTCTGTTTCACAGTGTCATCATCAAGGCATATAATTTTTCTTTTAAATTAGAATGACTAGCCGGGCATAGTGGCACATGCCTTTAATCCCAGCACTTGGGAGGCAGAGGCAGGGGATCTCTGTGAGTTTGAGGCTGGCCTGGTCTACAGAGTCCAGGACAGCCAGAGCTGTTACACAGAAAAGCCTTGTCTTGAAAAACCAAGGAATAATAATAATAATAATAATAATAATAATAATAATAATAACAATAATAATAATAAGCATCTCATTGGTCAGTCTCACACTCAGTCACTGTACAACCTTTCAAAGCCCATATAACTAGTCTGGCCAGTCATCAGCTCTTCTATTGGCTGACGGAGGCAAGAGACTGGGGCAACAGTGTGTGAGGAAAGGAGAGGTAAGACCAGGCCAGGATCAGAAGAGGAAAATATAGCACAAACCTTCTCACTTCTGGGATGTTAAGGGTTAAAGTAGATTTGCCAAAAAGTACTAAAATGAGACTACAAAGAGTCCAAGATAAAAACCAGGGAGAGTGAAATATGAAGCTGGAATTATCAGGCTAAAGAACCACTCTGCCTCCTTGTGGTGTGAGTGAGTCATGTGTCGATGTGGTCACTGTGTCATGGCCTAGTGTTGCCTTTGTGATTTCTCCTGGAAGTGTTCCATCCCTGTCTAACTGGCTGGTCTATTTACTGAGGTATCACTCACCACTTTTTCTGCTTTCTTTTTATTCCTTGTCAAGTGCTTCCAAAGCTGGAACTAGGGAGATGGTAGTGTGAAATACAAGACTTGTGTAAGTTAGCCACATGCTCCTGTATCTGTTGGCCTATGTATGTATGTATGTATGTATGTATGTATGTATGTATGTATGTATCTATCTATCTATCTGTCTATCTCTATCTATCTCTTTATCATCCATGTTTGGTAAGGGATATTCTGTTTTATTATTTACTCAAGCAGGCAATAAGTATTTATTTATTTTTGTTTTTTGCTGCTGATTAAGAGCAAGACAAATCTTTAGAGGTTATCACAGAGGATTTCCTTAACATATCTTTTTATTTACATATTTATGAAATATTTGTTATAACAGATAGTCAAATGCTTACTGTGAGCTGACACTGCTGTCAATATAAAGCAAATGAAGCCTGGCACTGGTGGTGCATGTCTTTAATCCCAGTAGCACTTGGGAGGGAGAGGCAGAGGCAGAGGCAGGTGGATCTCTGTGAGTTGGAAGCCAGCCTGGTCTACAGAGCAAGTTCCAGGACAGCCAGCCAAGGTTACACAGAGAAACCCTGTCTAAAAAAACCAAGCAAAACCAAAACAAATAGAACCAACAATAACCACAACCACCACCACCACCACAACAACAACAAAAAAATGAAGGCAAAATAAAAGGTTTCTAAGTTTTAGGGAATAATAGTGCAGCCATATAAAACAGTAAGTAGGGATGAAGAGATGACTCAGCAGGTAAGAGCACTGGCTGCTCTTCTAGAGGACCTGGGTTCAATTCCCAGCACCCACATGGCAGCTCACAACTGTCTGTAATTCCTGTTCAAGAGGATCTGACATCCTCACACAAACATACATGAAGGCAAGACACCAACATACATAAATAATAAAATGAAAAATCCAGTAAATAGACGGCATTGTAAAACTTTACTTATTTATTTCTTTGCTATGTGTGCCACGGCACACGTGTAGAGATCAGAGGACAACTTTCAGGAGTTGGTCTCTCCTTGTACCATGTGTGTCTCAAGAATCCATTTTGGCTTGTGAGGCCTGGCCCTCTGAGCCATCGCATAGGGCCAAGGAGATGCCCTCTGAAGTGGACTCTGACTGATGGGTTCAGCAGTATTCTGTGCAGGCCCTGGGCAAGGAGAGGCCATTACAAGAAGGGGAGCAATGTGGACATAAGTACTGATTCTTGGGGAGCTTATACACTTGTGGAATTTGCCCAAGGATGGAGGGAAGAAGAAAAGGGAACAGCTAAGTGATCATGGAAAGAAGACAAAAAACTGGCCTCCGATGACCACGGGGATGCTTGCCTTTGCACCTAACTTGATGTAGATTCACATAACTTTCCTGGGCCAGAGGAAGGGAGTCCAAGGATCTGACCCTAGAGAACTCGAGGTTTATCTACCTGACTGATGTACCGAGTATATTTTTTTTTAATTTTATTTACTTATTATTATGTATACAGTGCTCTGCCTGAATGTGCACCTGTAGGCCAGAAGAGGGCATCATATCACATTATAGACGGTTGTGAGCCACCATGTGGTTGCAGGGAATTGAACTCATGACCTCTGGAAGAGCAGCTGGTGCCCTTAACCACTGAGCCATCTCTCCAGCCCCATGCTGTGTATTTATATATGTATTATGTACATAGGGGAGAGAGTGAGGTGCTTGGGCTAGATAGAGTCAACTCTAGGCAGTTACAAAATTTTTGTACCTTCCTTTACTGAGGCAAGTTTTTACTACTGTGCTCTGCCCCCACAACCCCTGCAAGGCAGAAGATTTTTTTTTTTTCTTGAAGATATTATAGGATTTGATAAGTAAAATGAAAATGGAAACATAAAGA
Source organism: Acomys russatus (assembly GCF_903995435.1). Taxonomy (NCBI): domain Eukaryota; kingdom Metazoa; phylum Chordata; class Mammalia; order Rodentia; family Muridae; genus Acomys; species Acomys russatus. The sequence goes on from NC_067159.1 coordinate 18,785,739, forward strand.
GTGTCGTAATGTCTAAAGTGTGAGGTGAATGAGAAAAATTGAGTAATGACAGACAGAGAGAAAAGCAAAGCATGAACCTAGGAGTCAGGCTGACCAGTGTCTTTTCTAATAAAGTCAGTGGAGATGAAGCGGCTGCTCCTCAAAGCTAGAAGCTGGGTGGGAAGCGCAGGGGTGGGTGCAAATGAGTCAAATGAATTTTGATTATGCAGTTTAAGAGTACAAGAGTATGCGTGGCTTTGCGGCTAAAGCGCCAAACGGATGCTGATGGGTTTCCGTCTGCAATAGCAGGTATGCAGCCCCGTGGATGTCCTGCAGTGTCTGCAAATGTTGAAGGAATCGTTTAAGAAAAGGAAACAGCCAGGTGTGGTGGCTCATGTCTTTAAAACAAAAAGAAAAGAAAACAATCTTTATTTTTTTGTTTTGTTTTTTTGAGACAGGGTCTCTCTGTGTACCCTTGGCTGTCCTGGACTCACTTTGTAGCCCAGGCTGGCCTCGAACCCACAGTGATCACCTGCCTCTGTCTCCCAAGTGCTGGGATTATAGGCCACTGTTGAGGCACACTCACATAATCCAGACAATGCTCTCTCTCTCTCTCTCTCTCTCTCTCTCTCTCTCTCTCTGTCTCCCTCCCTCCCATATTCTTCTACTCTCTCTACTATTTTGCATGCTTCTACTGAGAGCTAACTCCATTTGGTAACTCTGCAAGATCAAGCTTGAGAGCAATGGTCTTGACTGGTTTCTTCCAGTTTCCCCAGCTGTGGACAGAGTAGGTGAAAGGTGCACTCCCAGTTTCAGTGGGAGCTCCTGGACTGAAGGGCTCATGGAAAGATGCTGAGGAATGGCACTGTGTGGTAGCCTTGAAGAGAGCCCAGGAGAGGCTACTTACTGGTGAAGATGCAGCTCAGAGACAGTAGAGACATTGGAGATATTGGAGATGCCAGGATTGTGAGATAACCACCAAAGATGGTGGCAGCTGTGGGGTGGAGCTGGCCCGAGCATAGGAGACACACCATGTGCTGTGGAAGGCAAAGCCTGAGAAGGTGGGATGCTCAGGCCTGATGAGGCAGAAGATGGTGAGTGAGTCCTGGATGTCCAAAACTGAGCTTTTTACACTCTTGGACTTTGTTGAGACTGTGCCCTGACTCTTTCCTTTTGTAATAAGACAATGCTCAGCTTGTTTTTTTGTTTGTTTTCCAAGATTTATTTGTTTTATTTATACAGTGTTCTGCCTCCATGTAACACCTACAGGCCAGAAGAGGGCACCAGATCTTGTTATAGATGGTTATGCGCCACCATGTGGTTGCTGGGAATTGAACTCAGGGCCTTTGGAAGAACAGCCAGTGCGCTTAACCTCTGAGCCATCTCTCTAGCTCCCTGTTTTTTATTTTATAAGGGCCCATATCATGAGACTCTGAACTTTTAAAGAGACTTTGGATATTTTAAAGAGACTAAACTTTCAGAGTGTTTGTATTCTTATAGACTGTGGGACTTAATAGTTAGAATGTTTTTTTTATTGTGATATTGATATTGACATGAGATCCTGGGGATAAACAAGAAAATACATGTTCCTGTTTAATAGTGTTGTATTGTATTGTAATAGTGCGTCAGGTTTTTGTCTACCTAACAGAAGCCAGAGCCATTCAGGAAGAGAGGGACCTTGACTTGAGAAAATGCCTCCATTCGATTGGCCCATGGGCAAGCCAGTCTTTGGGGGGAATTTTCTTGATTAATGATTGATGTGGAAGGGTCTATTCCACTGTAAGTGGTGCAACCCCTGGGTGGGTGGTCCTGGGTTGTATGAGAAAGCAGGTTGAGCAAGGCATAGGGAGCAAGTCAGTGAGCAGCACTCCTCCATGGCCTCTGCTTCAACTCTCACTTTTGGTTAGAACCATTAGTTCTTGCTCTATTCTCCAATTTATCCCTGTTACCACTTCTGAGCCTGTCCTTATGCCTCACTCCTGTTCTTGGATTTTCTTATTTGGCCTCTTGTTTTAACCCACATTTGTGGGGTGGTTGCTTTGACTAAGAGCAGAACGGATTTGCTTTCCCTGGTTTGATACTGTTGCTCTGTCAGGATTGTTGGAGGTTGGTCTGATTATTTTGATGCTCATTACTGCTTGCTGTCTCTTTGACCCCCTGTACTTTGCCTAAGAGCCTAACCTGTTTGACCAATAAAAGGCCATCACACCTGAGCAGGGCAAATGAGAGAGGTGTGGCTGAGGTTCCCAGGTGGTGGCGGCGGGGGAGACAGAGAGACACATGGGAAGAAGAGAGACCCGAGGAGAGGAAGAGGGAGAAGAAAGAGGTTATGCCATCATGGGTTAGGTGGAGGAGAAGCACATGGCCCGCATGGATGGAGGACTTGGCCCAGATGAAGATTATTAGCAAGTATTTGGGATTATGGATGGGAGGTATCCTGATAGAAATTATTAGAAGCAGATAGCATGGGGTTGGGGCAGATATCCCGTACCTGCCCTACTGTGGAAAGCAGTTTAGGGAATTAATATCTGCCCTGTTCCAGGTTAACTACGGGTATATTAAAATATAACACGTGTCTGTGTCTTGATTGATTGCTAGCAGGTTAGAAAATACTGTCGTAATAATAATTAGAGGCCTAATAATAAATATCATTAGGCCATACTGGTAAGTTAACCACAATACAGGATCCCACATTGGTATCTTCTGTTAAGTTTTATGCAATTAGACACTTTTGGGGGACGTGCAGGTATCCCATACCTGCCCTACTGTGGAAAGTAGTTTATGGGATTAATATCTGCCCTGCTCCAGGTTAACTAAGGGTATATTAAAATATAACACGTGTCTGTGTCTTGATTGATTGCTAGCAGGTTAGAAAATACTGTCGTAATAATAATTAGAGGCCTAACAATAAACATCATTAGGCCATACTGGTAAGTTAACCACAACACAGGATCCCACATTGGTATCTTCTGTTAAGTTTTATGCAATTGGACACTTTTGGGGGAAGTGCCTTTTGCTCTTGTATTTAAGTGTACAGCCCAAAACGGCAGAAGAACAACTGCTTTCTCCTGTGAGGTGAAGAGTGGGAACCACTGTCCAGTCCAGGACCATTTCCATTCACATCTGTGAGACACGTGACCTCCCTCAACCCTGTGTTTTCTGTCCAGGATGCCCTTCTTCCTAGCCATTGAGGAATTCCTTGTTTTCCCTCTCAGGAAAAGACATACACAAGCAGTATGACTTTCTCTCTCGGCTTCCACACCTTTATAAGGAAGTCCCTGTAACAATGAAGCAATCATTTACACTGATTATTATTATTATTATTATTATTATTATTATTATTATTATTATTATTATTATTAATTTTTTACTTTTTTGGTTTTTCGAGACAGGGTTTCTCTGTGTAACCTTGGCTGTCCTGGACTTGTAGGCCAGACTGGCCCCGAATTCACAGAGTCTACCTGTCTCTGCCTCCCAAGTGCTGGGATTAAAGGTGTGAGCCACCATGCCCGGCCATTTACATCGACTAAAACATCCTTGTCAGTTCCACTGAACTGGGGCTCCTGGGAGCTGAGAGCTTGTATATTACCTCTGCACTTGACATTAGTCAACTTTAAAGTTCCATAATTTTGAAAGCTTACTTAATCGAGGGGGAAATAGACCAGAGAGAAGGCTAAATGAGTTGCCAGAACGTTGGTTATAAATGTTGCTTTCATTATGTAATGTTTTGTGTTTAAAACAAATGATGCTTTACTAAATTAATAAACCGACTGCTTTTTGTTCTTACTGTAACAGTGTGTAGTCCTTTTCCAGTACTTGAGACTACTTTATGTATTAAAGACCCTCAAAATGTGATGCATCATCTAATAAATAAATGACCCTTAGTTCAAGAACTGCCAAGCAACACTGTGTAGTAAATCATACCATTCTTGCATTGTTATAACTTGGTAAGTAAAAGAGACAGAGAGAGAGAGAGAGACAGAGAGAGAGAGAGAGAGAGAGAGAGAGAGAGAGAGAGATTAATGATGATTAGATTTGAATTCCATTTTACTTTATTACTTTTTTATTTCTTTTTTACATTTGCTTTAGGAGATTTAATAGTAATAGGACAGGCATTTTAGTGTAGTGTAACTGTAATTGATAGGAAATAGAAGGGGACACTGCCCATTATCACCGAGATCTTTGTGTCCTGTTCTGTAGATAATCAACAGGGATTTTATTATCTTCTTGGTTAAGCTGAGTCAAGCATTTCATATTTCACTTTGATCAGCAGTGCCATGCCTGCGGTATTTCACTGCAAAAAAATTAATATTGTCCACCACTGAATTAAAATGGCAGAAGAGAAAATTACACAATTAAAAGAGGTTGAAAAATGTCTAATATGCTTTCATTACGGTCAGTAATACCAGCCTTCAAATGAACTGAAGTTCAAAATGAGTTTGAGCAAGGGAAAAGCAAAATAAAACAGGGGGCTTCCTGTCTTTCAACCATTTAATTAAAGTAAGGCCCTGTAGTTAACAGCTGCTCTTTGTCTTGTTCCCAGAAAAGAGAATTAAAAGTAATGATATAGTCCCTGACCCACAGATTGCTTCTGGAGAGTGTACATTCCATCCATTGCTACTGACTCCCCAGGGTCAAGCGCTGGGAAGTGGCCTAAGGGTACGTTTGGACTCAGGAGTGGAAGGCAGGGTGCTTGGTGACTGTGTGGCTGTGGGGATGGCATCTTACATATGTGTAGATTCTGACTCTAATGGTAGTTATTAAAGGTTGAGTCAGAATCCAGTCTTCAGGAGCACAGGGGTTCTAATGGGATGAAATACTACATCATGAGATGATGTCAACAACCATCCTACTTATGGATTACAGCTTTCTTACACAAATGAAGGAAGTGAGATTAGGAGGTTAAACAGCTTGACTGACAGCCAGGTATTAATCAGCAAAGCTGAGGTTTCAACCCAAATGGATTGACTCAGAAAGCATGATCTTTTACTTGACTGCGAGGTCATTGTCGTCTATTTGTTACAGGGTGTTGCTAAACAGCCCAGGATGGGCCTCATACTCAGGTTCTCCCCTCAGTGTCTGGAGTGGATTACAGGCATATGCCTGGATTCATGAAGGCACTATTTTAATTCCAGTCACCAGGAAAATTCCATGGGCATATTAGGGTTTTTCCCAGCTTGGAAGCCTAGGTTATTTTACTTAGCATAACGCCCTTAGGGTTCATCACTGTGTACCACGCGTCATACTTCTTTGTCAAGCTGAGTAAACTGGTGCATCCCTATAATCCCATCACTTGGAAAGCAAGTGTCAGGCTACCCTTGCCTACAGAGCAAGTTCCAGGCCAGCCAGTAGCAAATAGTAAGGCCCTGTCTTAAATGCAACAACAAACAAACACAAACCAAAATGAAGGAAAAGAGGAGGAGGAGGAAAAGGAAGAGAGGAGGAGGAGGAGGGGGAAGCTGGGCGGTGGTAGTGCATGCCTTTAGTCCCGGCACTTGGAAGGCAGAAGCAGGTGGATCTCTGAGTTCTGAGTTTGAGGCCAGCCTGTCTTACAGAGCAAATTTCAGTGCAACTAAGGCTACACAAAGAAAGCTTGTCTCTAAAAATGAAAAGAAAAAGAAGAAGAAGAAGAAGAAGAAGAAGAAGAAGAAGAAGAAGAAGAAGAAGAAGGCAGAAGAAAATGGCTAATAGTTTCCTATTGTCTGACACACTACATTTTATATATCTCCCTGTTGGACATAAGACTTGCTTCCTCGTTTAGTATTGTGAGTAATGCTTCAATGAACAAGGGTGCTTAATCATTTTTTAAAGCGACTGCTTTCATTTATTCAGTAGAGATTTTTAGTTTTCCCAGGTGTGGTGGCACATGCCTTTAATCCCAAGAATACTGTCTCAGGACTTCAGAGATATGCAGTCCTGGTTGCAGGCCCCATCTTTATACCCTTGAGTTACAAAAAAACATGGAGAAAAGCACTTAAAATCATCATTAGAGAGGCAGAGGCAGGCAGATCTCTCTGAGCTCAAAGCCAGCTTGGGCTACGTAGAGTTTCCCAGGACAGTTAGAGCTACATATTTCAACTCTGCTTCAAATGAATCAAACCAATCAAACCAAGCCAACCAAACAAACTAACCAAACAGCAACAAAAGAAAACCACAGAGGATAAGTGGCCTGCCAAAGATGATCTCATGCCCCTCCTGCATTATTCCTTAGCCTTCTTCATTGTTTTGGTGCTGGCCACGATTTTAGCATGTGGGAAGCCCATGTTCTAGCACTTAGCCACACACCTAGGCCCCCTTTGCCTTTTTAAAGTTGATTATGGTGATGGTGGTGGTGGTGGTGGTGATGATGATGATGGTGATGATAGTGATAGATTTTTGAGACCTAGTCTATATAGCTCTGGCTATCCTGGAGCTTACTATGTAGACTAGGCTGTCCTAGAACTCATAGAGATTCACTTGCCTCTGATGAGACTGATGGACAAAGCTTGCCTGATTCTGGAACTGAGAACAAAGCCAGTTTTAGTTCTGTGATCTAGATTCTTGTAATTATTGTCCCGTGCCAATATTCTTCTCACTACATTCTTATTTTTGAAAAAGGCACACGACCAACAATAAAGTATTGCTAACATGTTAAAAATAAATAATAACCATCCAATCAATCAAACAAAGGAATATTGTTAGCTTGTGATATGGAAAATTTTGGAGTGCGTTTAACTTTGACAGAGCCTTTCTCTGTCCTTGGTAAACTTAGTTTGAGTGGGAAGGGTCTGAGAAGACTCGATGGTCAATGCAGCTGAGAGCCGGTGGCTTCCAGGTAGTTGTCTCTTGGATCAAGGAATGCAGTTCAAGAGCACCGAGGGAGAGTTTAAGTGAGAAGTTTATATTGATGCTTTAGGTTGAAGTGAAGATAGTACAGAAAGACCTCCTTGGGCTGGGGGGCGGGGCATTGAGCTGCCAGCACAGGGGGGGGGGCGGTGTGGAGGGTGGGAAGGCTTTATTAAGGATTGGTGGTGGAAACTTCCCTGCCTCCTCTCAGTTCTACCTTCGGGTATGGCTTCCAGGCAAGGGAAAGAGGTGATGATGAGAAACCACAAACCAGAACTCTTTTCTAGCATTCCAGGAAAGACATTCCTAGAACTTGCTGCTTTGGGGTCCCTGATTTACTGGAGTAGTTTCTAGCTCCTGTCCTCATCGCATATAGTAAATTTTATTATCTTTTATGTATGAATTTACACATAAATATGTATATATATTTAAAAATATTTTAATTTGTTATTTTGTGTGCATCTTGTGTTTGTGTGTGTTGTGAGAGCCAAAATCATGTCTTAAGTTTTAATTATTGTGCCTAAGAGACACATAAAACAAAAATGCCTCTAACCTTAAGCTCCTAGTCCAAGAACAGATACCCCTGTGATGCTTATATGATTAACAAGCCATCCTCTCATTTCCCTAAACAAGTGTGGTTGACCCCACTGCACCAGATGTACTTGATCACACTTAGGAGAAAGGTATGTAGGCAGGAAGTACCTCAGGATGTACTTGCCCCTTATTGGACAAAGGCAGGAAGTACGTAGATCCTATGGGTTTGCCTTTAGAAGTACCTGGCCAACTTAGCTCATTGTTATTTTCTGGAAATCCTAAGTATGGCCCTGGCCAGTATCCATCTTCCTAAGCAGCAGTTAATAAAAACTTACTTCACATCTGGTTCAAAATTGTGGCAGTGGCTTCATTCATGTTTATGCTCTACTGTGCCACCATTCAAGTTCTTGGGTTAAACTCAGCTCAGCAGGTTTGGTGACTGGCACTTTTAACCAACTGAGCCATTTTACTGGTTTGTATTCATTTTCCATACAAAAGTACTGATAGACATTGCCCAATACACAACATCTTTGAGGCTGTTACCAGATGTAGGGTCTCAGGCTCTGCCTTCTCCATTGCCAGCTTTGCCTACTCAATATACCAATTAAAAGAACCAAATCAACAGTGAAAGGCAGAAAGATTTAATCAATGTGGCAACTTTGGGAAGAGGAGCCAAGAGATCTAGTGAGGTTTTTGGGGTCTTGGCAGGAGGTTTTTTTTGTTTTTGTTTTGTTTGTTTGGTTTTGGTTTTTCGAGATAAGGTTCTCTGTAGCTCTGGTTGTCCTGGATTTGCTTTGTAGTCCAGGCTGGCTTGGAACTCAAAGAGATCTGTCTGCCTCTGTCTCCGGAGTGCTAGGCTTGCAGGTGTGCACCACCACACCCAGCTTCAGCAAGAGGGTTTTATAGTTCAGGGTTCTGAAGAAACAGACTACCATTTCAGCTGAAGTGTCTGGACAAGCCAAAGGCGACACTTATCAAGAGAGTGAGTTTCAGTCAAGGCTACACAGAGAAACCCTGTCTGAAAAAACAAAACAAAACAAAAAAGAAAAAAAAAGAGGGTAAGTGTGATCTTCAGAAGGAACATATCTAGACAAAAAGTACGTTTGGTTTTTATTCTAACTCGGGTGGTGGCTGTGTGTTTTCCCCGTCGGTTGGGGTCTGATGTCACAATCTTATTCAATTGACTAGTCTGAAAAATATTGGCACACAGGAAATGAAGGAAAAAGGGGAAGTGGGTCACTGCCCCCAAGAAAAAGGTCATTTTTTCCAGGCCACACAGATCTGGGGCCCTTTGTGTAAACAACAGTTTTACTGAGTGGGGAAGATTAAAACTATTTGCATAAAGGTCTTACAAGGTGGGAGAAATAAAAAGATTTTTATCATTGTCCTAAATAAAGTTTTATAGTAATTCATAAAAGACTCATATTTGACATTTGTTAAAAAGGGAAAGTTTAAATTGAAGGCAAAAGAGAGACATAACCAGAGTGTGGTCATGTTTACCAGTGTCTGGTTTCCATTCTGTCTTGCAAAGGCTACAAGGCCAGCCTGTAAATGTCTTCTGGGGACAAGTTCCTCCTCTGGCTGTCCTCACCTCTCCGGCTTTTTTTTCTCCCTAGAGGAGTTTCCTGGGAGAACTATAATTTCTTGGGGGTCCTTTGCCTGATAGCCAAAGGAAGGGACTCTGTGGGGACCAGGAACGGCGTGGGGGTGGGGCATGAGTGGCGACAACAGAGCCCACACAGGAATCAGACTTCGGAGACCTGACTCAAGGTGCGGCTCTAACTTTATTGTGCAGTGTACAAGCTGGTGGCACTCAGAGGAAAGATAGCAGGCTACCAAGAAGAGACTTGATACCCTGTGAGCATATACAGGGGGAGGAAGTCCCCCTCAGTTACAGTCATAGGGGAAGGGAGCAAGAGGAAAATGGGAGGGAGGGAGGAATGGGAGGATACAAGGGATGGGATAACAATTGAAATGTAATATGAATAAATTAATAAAATATATTAATTAAAAAAAAAAAAAAAGAGCCTTCAAACAATTGAAAGCCCAACCAGACCATCCCATGCTAGCCTCAATTACCAATAGCAATCATTCAGGTTGGTGTAGCTATAAGGAAATGTATGTGTGTGTGGGGGGGGGAGGGGGGCAAGGTCACCTCAGGAGACTTCCATAAAGAAGGGGGAAGCAGTCACCGCCCCTAGCCTTGGATCCGTTTTGAGACTTTACTAGTGTGCTAGGAGTCCTAATAGCTCAACGCTGTGTGCAGTGGACCAGGATCTTTTGAGGCGCCTTAGGAGCCGCCTAAGGCCCAAGTGACGCCTCACTTGCCTCTATGGGCCTTCAGAAGGTTTATCTCGACACTCACAGAAGGACTCACAGCAGGCTAAGAGTTGTAAAGGGGTCCTGAAGGCTTTTGTGACAACTGATAAGTAGCCGGAGCAGAAACCAGCTGTAGAAGTGAACAGCTGGGAGCAGGTGATAAGGAATAGAGCTGTGGACTTGGAAGTGAAGAGGGCTCGCCTCACCTTCTGTTCACCGAACAACTTCCTAAGAGCGCTTCAGCCAGTCTATGAATGCATACATTCTTTTTGGGGGGTGGGGTGGGGGGGGGCTTTCCAGATAGGGTTTCCTTGTGTATTTTTGGCTGTCCTGGACTCCCTTTGTAGACCAGGCTGGCCTCAAACTCACGGTGATCTGCGTGCCTCTCTGCCTCTTGAGCTGGGATGAAAGGCATGCACCAGCTCCTTGGAATGAATACATTCTATGGAGACATTTGTGCTCATCTCTTTGGCGATCAAACTATTGAAATCAGTGTCTTTCCAGAAATATCCTGCAGGGAGCTCAAATGGTTGAAGCTTTGGGGACTAGGGCCGGGGGGGGTGGGGGGGTGGTCTCCAGAGGAGGAATTTGCCTCCTAGAGAAAGATTAAGAACTTTTCAGATGACCCTGCAAAAGATACCTAGAGCTGAGACCTTGACATAGGGGACCACACCCTGACCTGACTGCTTAGTTATGCATATTTCCTGCTTCCTATTTGAACCCTACCCTTGTGTCCAGCTGGGAAGACTGACGTGTGTGTGTGTGTGTGTGTGTGTGTGTGTGTGTGTGTGTGTGTGTCATCAGACCTCTTTGTTTCTCTTCCCTATGTAGCCAAACACATTAAATAAATCTCTGCTTTTGCTTTTCATTACTAGTTCAGCTTTTTATATCCGGCTTTTGGAGGATGGGTGGCCACAGGTGGCTTTGAGCTGGAAATCGGTTGACTTAATTGAGAAGCTTTAATGTTCCAAGCTCCCTTAGGTTAGAAAACAAGATTTGGACTGTATTTACTTAAAGTGTCTCTTTAATCTCCAGGGGTGCTGGTGGGGGCAGGGGTGGGGTGTTTGTTAATTGTTAGTAGTTTTTACTAGACGGTTTAGAGGTGAGTGTTCTTTCCCTCCTCTTCAAATGGAATTAGTGACTTTACTGGTGTTGAGCAATGGTAAACACAGGTCAAAGCATGCCTCCTGATCCTTTCCCAGTCAGCACAGGCTAGCCAAGGTTTAAGAGTGACGTGGCTAACATTTTCAAATACAGTTTTTTCCTTAGCCATGAACATCTATTTGGTTCAAAATAATGTAAGACAAAGATTAAAGGCTTAAGAGGAAATGGAAAGCAAAACAAAACAAAACAAAACAAAACAAAACAAAAAAAACAAACCATGCATTTTGGGTTGCACTTTACAAAAAAAAATATTTCTTTTACATCTTATAATTTGTGCATTCTGGGAGGTGGTAGTGCACACCTTTAATCCCAGCACTACGGAGGCAGAGGCAGGCGGATCCCGGTGAGTTCCAGGCCAACGTGGTCTACAGAGCCTGTTCTAGGACAGCCAAGGATACACAGAGAAACCCTGTCTAGGCCCCCTCCACCCCACCCCAAACCAAAACCCAAACAAAGCTGTGCACCCTGATTTCATTATAACTTTTTGTGGGTGATTGAAGAGTTCCTGGAGGGCTGCTAGATAAAATGGGAGAGGCAGGGGGTTATCTAAAGCTGGGCATGGTAGCACATTCTTTTAATCTAGCACTCAGCAGGCAGAGGAGCAGCTAGGCCTGTAACAGAAACTGTCTTGGAAAAACAACAAGACCACCACCACAAAACCCAAGGAGGGAGGGCTGGTTCTGTAATTGCTCAGAGTACATTTGAATTCCATATTTAACCAATCATTAAGAATAAAAGATGTAATATGAATGAATTAATAAAAAAATTTTTAAAAATTGTTGTGTCCATTAAACTTCTAAGACAGGAACCAGAAACATTTGGAAAATGTCAATTTTTAAAAATAAAAAATACATATTTTATTTAAATGTTAAAAATATTTTAATAGACATTATTTTATCTTACAAAAAACAAAGTTGTCAAAAATAAAATTTTGAACACAATCTTTTAAAAAACAAACAAACAAACAAAAAAAAACCAAAGCAAAAACAAAACTACGACATGCCTTTGATACTGCCTACTTCAATACTCACACTGCAAAATGGAACTCTGGTGGAACTGGGTATCCTGTTTATTTGCTGAGCTTGCTACCTCGCTTAGACACAAGACGCCTTTTGTCTTAAGGCAACAGGTATGTATGTATTCAAACAGGTTTGTAGAGAAAACCAAAGAAAGTCTCCTTCCTCAGTGCAACAATAAAGAATGAATAACAAAACTAATGAGCGTTTTTAACCTAGAGAAACAAAGCCCTTCTAGTTTCAGATATGTAGTCCCATGCTTGGAAATCAGGTAGTACAGCTTGGGTTGCCAGCCTGCCCACTGGGTTACTCAGTAAACTGGCTCCGCCCAGCTGCGGCTCCGGGGTTTGGGCGGCAGGCAAGGCGGAAGTCGGTCGGGCTGCCTCTGCTGCTTAAGGTAAGTGTCGCCTTCTGTTTAGTTTTCTGTGTCAAGAGTCTTGGCAAAGCTTATAAAATTCGAAGCTAGTTGGGCGGCAGCGGAGAGCGCAGGCACCTGCGCTGACAGGGGCCAGTCAGGAGGCTGGAGGAGGGCTGCGCTCGCCAGCAGGTTTTCTTGATCTCCCTAACGATTTGGGTTCCTAATATGCCTCGTGACTTTGACTAAGGAACCCTAATCCCAAGAAAAGGGTAGTTGCAAGGACAGACAAATGTGGCAGCTAGGAAAGTATTGACTTTAGTTTGTGCACTATAAGAGAAATTGAACAGTGGCAACTTGCTTTTACGTTTAAACCTAGTGTCTTAATTGCCGTGTGAAAGTTACTTTGTGGTGTGTGTGTTCCGCCACTTTATTTATTTTTATTTTTATTAAAAAAAAAATGTTTTGTCATGATGCCAAAGGTCAAAGGCAAAATTTCAACTAGCAAATGTGCTATCTGGAAGGTTTCCTGGAAGTTTTCTTTTCTTTCTTTTTTTTTTTCAAGACAGGGCTTCAAGACAGCCTTGGCTGTCCTGGACTCACTTTATAGACCAGGCTGGCCTCGAACTCAGAGATCCTCCTACCTCTGCCTCCCAAGTGCTGGGATTAAAGGCGTGTGCCACCACCAGCCGGCTGGAAGTTTTCCTAACACAGCTAAACTTTAAATTTTCAGTTCAGTTGTTGTTGTTTTTTTTGTTTTTCAAGACAAGGTTTCTCTGTGTAGTCTTGGCTGTCCTAGACTTGCTTTGTAGTCCAGGCTGGCCTCGAACTCACAGTAATCCGCCTACCTCTGCCTCCCGAGTGCTGGGATTAAAGCCGTGTGCGACCACGTCCGGCTACATTTTTCTTCACTTGAACTAAAAAAAAAAAAGGGGGGCGGGGGGCGGGGGGAGGGAACAGAACGATTCTGTTATGCTTGGCTAATACAGCGGTGGGATTTCAACCTGTTGGCTTATTGGTAACACAGCTAGAGTTTGTGGAGGGAGGTTTTTTTCAGCGGAGTTTTAGCAGCCATCTACTAGGCAAATATATCCTTCTTGCTCCGCCTTCACACCTCTCTGTTTAAATTTCAATTTATAAAAGCATTATAGGCACGCCTTTTCTTTTGCTACCCATAAGTCACCAATTGTGGCAGGAGGATGTGATACAAATTCTTTTTTTTTTTTTTATACAAGTTCTTATTAGGTAATACCACATCTAAGAGAAGAGCACAGTTAGGCAAGATTCCAAGGAAAGGAGGCTCTTTTTACCCTATGCTTTTTTTTTTTTTTTTTTTTTTTTTTTTTTTTTTTTTGGTTTGTTTGTTTCGAGAGAGGGTTTCTCTTGCAGTCCTGGCTGTCCTGGACTTGCTTTGTGGACCAGGCTGGCCTCGAACTCACAGCGATCCACCTGCCTCTGCATCCCGAGTGCTGGGACTAAAGGTGTGTGCCACTGCCGCCTGGCTTAACCCTATGTTTTTAAAAGGATTTTATTTATTTTATGTATGAGTACTCTATGTGCATGTACACCTACATGCCAGAAGAGGGCATTAGAGGGTATAGATGGTTGTGAGCAATCATATGATTGCTGGGAATTGAACTCAAGACCTCTGGAAGAGCAGCCAGTGCTCTTAACTGCTGAGCCATCTCTCCAACCCCAGAAGGCTTTTTTTGTTTTGTTTTGTTTTTTTTCCCTTCGAGACAAGGTTTCTCTGTGTAACCTTGGCTGGTCTGGACTCACTTTGTGGACCAGGCTGGCCTTGAACTCACAGTGATCCACCTGCCTCTGCCTCCTAAGTGCTGGGATTAAAGGCATGTGCCACCACACCCGGCTAAAAAGGCTGCTGTTTTAACTGGAGCCCTCACTAGGTCTCACTAGATTGCCTTGGCTGGCCTGGAACTCTCTGTAGACCAGGCTGGCCTCAAACTCATAGAAAGCCACTTGCCTTTGCCTTCTGAATACTATGATTAAAAGTGTGTGCCACCACGCCTGGTTAGATGTTTTATTTAAGTTTTTGTACAAAAGCCTATGTATTACTGGCACTGTCTCTAAAGAATAAGAAGACTACATGAGAATGGGAATAAATAATTTGCTCTGGGTCACAACAGTGTCCCTGCCAGATGATAATGGGTAAATGGATCATCAGTTCAGGGCCAGGGAGATGGTGCAGAACCTGGCGATCAGAGTTCAAGCCTCGGGATGCACATGATGACGTCTCCAAGCTGTCCTCTGACTTCTACATGCATGCTGAGGTGTGCACTGCTCCCCCAGTAAAAAATAAAATGCATTGAAAAATTAAAGGACCATGGGCTGGAGGGATGGCTCAGCGGTTAAGAGCACTGACTGCTCTTCCAAAGGACCCAGGTTCAACTCCCAGCACCCACATGGTAGCTCACAACTGTCTGTGACTCCAAGATCTGACACCCTCACACAGACATACATGCAGGCACAACACCAATGCACATAAAATATAAGTAAATAAAATTAAAAAAAAATTAAAGGGCCAACTGAAACACAGAAAAATCTAGGATTGTCTGCACAGTCTGATGTGTTGTGTCATGGTAGATAGTGGTTGAGGGCACTTAAGAGGACATTAAAAAATGTAGGTGTTTTAAAAACAAACAAAAAAGAAAAGTGACAGAGTGTTTGAAATAGGAAACAAATTTAACTATTGTGTGATCAATTTAATGTATTTTTTTCTTTTTTCTTCTCTTTATTTTTTTATTGTTTAAAAATTTTAAAAATTATTTTGAGAGGTCTCTCTGTGTAGCCCTGGGTGTCCTAAACTCACAGAGATCCATCTGCCTCTGCCTTTGCCTCTCAAATGGTAAGACTAAAGGTGTGCCTTTAATTTAGTGTATTTCTGAATAGTTATTATACAATTAGAATGCGAAACTTTGTAGTTTTTGTCTCAAACTATAAACCTGCAGGAAATTTAGTAAGGAATAGAATTATAATAAATGCTGCATGGGGCAGGGTGTGGTTGTGCAAACCTTTAATCCCAGCACTCGGGAAGGTTAGGCAGGTGGATTGCTGTGAGTTCAAGGCCAGCCTGGTCTATAAACCGAGTCTAGGACAGCCAAGGCTACACAGAGAAACTGTGTCTCAGGAAAAAAAAAAAAAATGTTGCATGGGTCCCAAATGTAAGGGAAGACAGAGAAACTCCATTGTAGAGCTCACAGAGCCTCGGCAGGTGGTGAGTGTGGTCCTTTTGTGTGAGTGAGCCCCCTCTGCCTAGCCCAGGAGGGCAGGGTGTCAGCACTGGCCATGGGGGAAGATGGGCTTAGTGTTCCCTGATGGCTAGACAGTTCAGAAGAAGCCCGAGGTACAGATTTCTTTATGAGTTGCCCTAATCTCTAGGTATTCACAGCTAATTTGTTTAGAAACAAATGTTTGTCTTGTGCATGCAGTCACAGCCACTGTGAGTTTACGTGTAGGATGGCTCTGTTACATCTTGCAAATACTATTTAGATGTGGACAGTCCACTACGTCTCGCTTTTACATTCCAGACCTGGCTGGCGCCGGGCGTGGTGGCGCACGCCTTTAATCCTAGCACTTGGGAAGCAGAGGCTGGTGGATCTCTGTGAGTTCGAGGCCAGCCTGGTCTACAGAGTGAGTCCAGGACAGCCAAGGCTACACAGAGAGACCCTGCTCAAAAAAACCAAAACACATACACACACACACGCACACACACACACACACACACACACACACACACACACACACACACACAAAGACCTGGCTGGCTTTAAACTCAGGAATCTCTACCTGCCTCCACCTCCAAAGTGCTGGGATTAAAGGTATGCATTACCATACTCTAGTCCCTTAGAAACTCTTAATATTTCTATTATTTCTTCTTATACCTCTAAATAATTATAATGAATCCAGTTAGTTTGTTCCTTTGTCATTCTAGACAATGTTTTTTGCTTGTTTGTTTGTTTGTTTGTTTTTGTTTTTTTGAGACAGTTTCTACATAACCTTGGCTATTCTGGAATTCACTACTCACTATGTAGACCAGGCTGACCTTGAATTCACAGGAACCCACCTGCCTCTTCCTTCTGAGTGCATGTGCTACCACTTTCACCAGTGTTTTGTTTTGTTTTATTTATTTATTTTTTTAAAGTTTTTACAACAACTTTTTTAAAAAAAAGATTTATTTATTTGTTATTATGTATACAGTGCTCTGCCTGTGTATACACCCGCAGGCCAGAAGAGGTCATCAGATCGCATTATAGATGATTGTGAGCCACCATGTAGTTGCTGGGAATTGGACTCAGGACCTCTGGAAGAGCAGCCAGTGCTCTTACCACTGAGCCATCTCTCCAGCCCCAGCAGTGTTTTATTTTGACAGCTTTCTGAAGTTCATGTGCATCAGTAAAAAGCCTTTGTGTAAGTCTTATAAAGATTACAGTCCATGCATGCACAATGCTGAAGGTGATGGCTTGGGTAGAACAGAAGTCTGGTAAATATTTATTCTGGGAAATTATAGATTAGTGGGTTTTGCTTTTATTTTGTCTACTAGTTTCACACTACTTTTTGTTATGAGAAGAGGATGGTTGTGAAGGGCATATAAAATGTTCCAGACAAAAGCCCTATAGATATGAGATATTTGTTTCTAATCATTAATCCAGATCAGGAAGGGATATGGGAAAACCACTTGCTGATGACCAAGTGAGCAGAGAAAAAAAGAAAGATCGGACTGTGGCATGCTAGGCCCCGCCTTGCCCCCCGCAATTTTCTCAGCTTTCATCTTCATCTTGCATTTACACTTATGGTTTTCAAAAATCTTCTCAACTGTCTTAAGTGTTTAGCTCTGACAGACCTCAGATTGGTATTCATTGGGCCATTTACAGCCTTGAGTTTTCAGAACCTTCTCTGAAAATGTCATCACTCTAATTGTTAATTTGATTTAAATTTTAAAAAAGATTTATTTATTTTTATATAGAAGTACTCTGTTCCATGTGTGCCTGCATGCCAGAAGAGGGCGCCAGATCTCATTATAGATGGTTATGAGCCACCATGTGGTTGCTGGGAATTGAACTCAGGACCTTTGGATGAGCAGCCAGTACTCTTAACCACTGAACCATCTCTCCAGCACCCCCTCCCCCCAGTTGTTAATTTTAACAGGTCATTTTTTTTCCCCCTTCCTGTTTCCTCCTGTGAAAATGAACTCTGGAACTTTTTTTTTTTTTTTTTTTTTTTTTTTTTTTTTTTAATTCGATCTGGCCAAGTGGAAATACTTGACCCAGTTTTTGGTTTCCCCATGATTTGAGATTCAGCTACCAAAGGCAATTTATTCCTTGGGGTAGACGTTTTCTGGGAAAGAAAAATTGCTAGGATGAAAGGGAGACAGAGTTTCTGAAATATTTGAGAAGGTTTAAGCAGAAGATCGGTGAAGCCCCAGCTGTGAACCACTGCCGAGTGTGGTAGACGTTAGCTCTCATTCCTGATGTAGGAGTTAAGAGCGGTGACACAAGATGGCAAGTGTGACTACCCATGTTCAAAAGATTCGTTTTTATGTTCCTGTGTGTGTGCATGTGAGTGCAGGTGCTGGCAGAAGCCAGAGGCATCAGATCCCCCCTGGAACTGAAGTTGGAGGCGGGTGTGAGCTGCCTGATTCCGGTTCTGGGAATTGAACTAGCTCCTCGGCAAGAGCAGCATGAGCTCATGACCACTGAGCCATTTCTCTAGTTTCTTCTTCTTGTTTTTGTTTTGTTTGTTTTGGGGACAGGGTTTCTCTGTGTTGTCATGGCTGTCCTGGAACTCCCTCTGTAGACCAGGCTGGCCTTGAACTCAGAGATCTACCTGCCTCCTCTGAGATCAAAGTTCTGGGATTAAAGGCGTGCACCACCACTGCTGGGCTTATTTATTTATTTATTTTTTAAAGACAGAGTTTCTCTGTATAGCCCTTGAGAGATCTGTCCGCCTCTGTCTATTTTAACCCTGTGATGGGATTAAACATCTGCTCTACCACTGCTTTGCTCTCTTTTGCCCCGAAGCACTGAACTAGTTGTTTCTGTACGGCTGTTCTGCCTAGAGCTTTAGTTCTATAAGAAATCTCTATATTGGCCCTCAGATTCATATATCAACGCAACATTTTTAATTAAGTCAGACTATTGTCTTAGTTAGGGTTTCTATTGTTGCAATAGACACCATGGCCAGAAGTAACTGGGGGAGAAAAGGGCTTCAGTTTAGTTCCACATCCCAGTCCAGGCAAGCATCTGCCGACCGGAACTGAGGCAGAGGCCATGGGTGGAGGCTTGCCACTTACTGGCTTGTTCCTCAAGGCTTGCTTTCTTACAGCACCCAGGACCACAAGCCCAGAGGTGGCACCACCCACAGAGGGCTACATTCTCCCACAGCAACTCTGAAATAAGTAAATGTACCACAGGCTTATGGACAGACCAATCTTACGGAGGCATTTTAATTGGGTGTACCTCTTCCCAAATGACTCGGGCTTGTGTCAAGTTGACGTAAAACTAGCCAGCAGAGCTATTTAGATGTCGTCAATTGCCGCAGTGAGCTCCCCACTCACATTGTTCATTGTCAAGTCTAGCTTCTTGCTGGGCACGTTTACTAGCAGCATTTGGTTTCCTCATTAAAAATATAGCCTCTTATCTATCTATGTCTCTATCTATCTATCTATCATCTATTATCTATCTGTCTGTCTGTCTATCTATTTATCATCTATTGTGTGCACTTGGATGTGCCACTGCATGTTTGTGATGTCCAGCAGACAGCCCATGGGTCCTGGCCGTTAGACTTGCCTCCTGAGCATCTCATCTGCCCAAGCTTCTTCATCCCTATAGGGTGATAATTAATGTCTTCGCCATGAGAATTACACCGAATATAGCATCTAACTGCCAGATTCTCACCAAATGATTGTTCCCTTTCCTCTTTCTCTGTGTACCTATTATTTCCTCTGTAGGTAAGACTGTCACCTTCTCTTTGTCTTTGTCACAGACTGGCGGGTTTCACACCCAGGAACAAGAGGTTGAGATACCTATTTAACAGACCAAAGTGCCTGGGCTTCCTCTTCCTGAGAGGCTCTTCACTATGTAATCCACACATATTGATTCTGTGTCTCCTCTCTCTCCTCTCTCTCTGAGCCCATGCGTTCTCTCTCTGGCCCCCACCTCTTAGCTTTTCTGTCTCCCTCTGCTTAGTGACTTCCTTGGCCCCAGTCCTTGGGACTGGTAAACCCACCAAAGAACTCAGTGATAACATTAACCTGCTCCAGATGTGCTAGACAGTCCAGAGGTTTCTAAGTGTGACCTGGAGGATAGTCTTCTCTCCAGCAGCCACAGAGCTTGTAGAAAAATCAAACCAAAACCCACAGTATAAGCTTTGTTGAATTACAGTAAAAGTTCAAGTCCCAGCCTCAGGGTGTCAGTGGTTAAAGTAAGGGATCCTATAACTTAGGATGTGGATGTGTGGGAGGAGGCTATTGTAGCTGAGAACTTTGAACCCTCAGATTCTCAAGGGTTTATCTCACCTGAGGAAGTAGTACCCTAAGATCCACCTTTTGAAATATTGCCCTTTACCCCTTTCATTGGGGAAATTAGTCTGTCATCATCCGCTAAGCCAGCAGTGACTTTCTCTGAAGGAGATGCCAGGCAAGACTATACTGATGTCCGTGAGGAAGGAGGGGCCACCAGTAGTTGCCTTTAGACCTTTATCCAGACTTAAGGCAGAGCAGGCTCCTAGAGGGGAGACAGAAGGTTTAGTCCGTGAGGAGGTGCGCTACATTGCTTAAGACCTTAATGAGTTTTCTAATGTATTCAATCAGAAGTCTGGGCAATATGCATGGGAACGGATGTAAGGGTGTGGGATATTGGTAGAAGGAGTGTAAAACTAGATCAGGCTGAATTTATTGATATGGGTGTGCTGATTAGATAGAAATTCTAGGTTTAACATGGAAGCTCTCACTGTTTAAAAAAAAAAAGAAAAAGAAAGACGTCAAAAGTGTGTTTGAAAGGTTGGCTGAAGCATTTGTCTAAAGCTGGCTTACTGAAAAGGAGCTGGTGGTGCCTGGTATCTCTTCACTTAGTGTTGATGGAATTTTTAAGGCTCAGGGCAATTGCAGTGCTACAGAGGGTACACTGTAAATCTAACCATCCACAGTGGGAAGGCCCAGAAGACACACACTTCACTAACCCTGTAAGACACAGAGTGGTGAGAGGGGTACCAGCACATTTGAAGAGTTTTCCTTGTGCTGGACCTTAGTGCTGGGGCTGCTGCTGCTCAGTTTGATGGAGTAAATGCAGTGAGTTTAATTGGGCAAGGTGATTGTAGTTACTGTAATGGGCAGCACAGACAAACCAATGCTCATAGTGGCTGAATACATAATGGTCAGTGCAGGCAAATGGAGTCCTACAGTGGCACAACTCTGTAAAGTACAAAGGTCCATCCTGTTGTATGGACCACTGATCCTGGCCCAGCAGTCATGGGGTTTCCAGGCATGATCTAGATAAACCTCAGAGGTTAAGAGCACCGCTGTTCTTCCAGAGGTCCTGAGTTCAATTCCCAGCAACCACATGGTGGCTCACAACCATCTATAATGTGATTTGATGCCCTCGTCTGGCCTGCAGGTGTACATGTAGGCAGAGCACTGTATTCAAAATAAATAAACAGAAAAATTCTCAAACAGGTAGAAGAAAGGCTACATTGAATCATGTCAAAAGGCAATTTTGGGCAGTGAATCAATTTTCCAGACTTGAGCTGATATGCAGACCCAGATCCCCTTGA
Source organism: Acomys russatus (assembly GCF_903995435.1). Taxonomy (NCBI): domain Eukaryota; kingdom Metazoa; phylum Chordata; class Mammalia; order Rodentia; family Muridae; genus Acomys; species Acomys russatus. The sequence continues at coordinate 18,806,718 of NC_067159.1, forward strand.
ATGCAGGCATAGCCAGGTTCCTCCCCTGAGGAAGGACCTTGATAAAATGCCTAAAAGTTTTACTGTTAGCCTTTCTCAAGTGTCTTCCCAGAGAGACCTAAGGCCTTTTACAGGGGTAACTGCACACTAGGGGAGAGGAAACAATCAGTTTTTTTTGGGGTCTACTGGGTACTGGCTCCGAATTGACAGTGATTCCGGGAGATCCCAAGAGACATTGTAGCTCTTCAGTTAATGTATGGGCTTATGGAGGGCCAGGTGATTAATGGAGTTTTGGCTGAAGTCCAGTGGGTCTCTGAACTCAGCCTGCGGTTATTTCCCTAGTCCCAGAATGTATAATTGGGATAGGTATACTTACAAGTTGGGAGAATTCTCACATTGGCTCCATGACCTGTGTAATGAGGGCTATTATGGTTGGAAGGGCTAAATGGAAGCTTTTAGGGTTGTCTCTGCCAGGGAAAAGAGTGAATCAAAACCAGCATCACGTTGTTGGAGGAACTGCTGAAATTAGTCCCACCATGAAGGACTTGAAAGATGCAGGGGTGGGAGGTTCCCACCACATCCCCCTGGAGGATGACAGTTGACCATTGAAAACTCACTCAGGTAGTAGCTCTGCTTGCAGCTGCTGTGCCAGATGTAGTGGCCTTGTGTGAGCAAATCAACACATCTCCTCATACACAGTGTACAGCTATTGTTCTAGCTAATGCATTTTTCTCATACCTGTTTATAAGGACCACTGGAAGCAATTTTCTTTCAGTTTGCCAAGGCCAGCAATGTACTTTTACAGTTTTTACCTCCAGGATATATTAACCCTCCTGCCCTGTGTCATAACGTAGAAGGCATCTTGTTTTTTGTCTCTTCCACAGAATATCCCATTTTGTGCACTGTATTGACAGCATGCTGATTGGACCAAGTGAGCCGGAGGTAGCAACCACTTTGAACTTATTGGTAGCACATATGCATATCAGAGGACAGGAAATAAATGTAACCAAAATGTAAGGACCTCAGTGAAAGTCTTAGGAGCTCAGTGGTGTGAGGCATGCAGAGCTATTCCTTCTAAGGTTGTTGTTTTAAACAAAATAAAGAGCCAGATGCTGGGGTGAAAGCCTACTAGCTCAGGGAGGCAGAGAAAGCACTCAGCTGACCTACCTACTCAGCTCACACCTAGAGGAAAAAGCCAAAAGCTAGAAGTTTCTTCTTCACACTGTCTCAAATACCCTTCAACTCAGTGCCCTTCCTTTCTGTTTACTCTCCGTCAGCTGGTTTCTTGCTCTGCCTCTTGACCTAGGTTTAATTTTATTTAATCATATGTACATAAACCTCTTGGATAAAAGGTGTGTGCTAGGGCTGAGCTACTCTGCGACTAGAAACAGATCTTTACAGTTCACAATCTTGGGGCTCACAATGGGATCAAATATCCTACAACAGGATAAGTTATTGTACTTGGCCCCTCCCACCACCAGGAAGGAAGCACCACATTTAGTGGGCCTATTTGGATTCTGGTGAGAGCACAGTCCACACTTGGGTGTGTTACTCTGGCTTATATACCATGTAACTTGGAAAGCTACTAGCTTTGTGTGGGGCCTGGAACAGGGAAGGCTCTTCAACAGGTCCAGGCTTCTCTGCAGGCTGCTCTACTAACTTGGACCATATGATCCGATAGACCCAATGGTCAAGGTGTCAGTGGCAGGTATGGATGCTGTTTTGAGTTTTTAAGAAATATTTATTTATTTATTAAATGTACAGTGCTCTGCCTCATGTACCCCTGCATGCTAACAGAGGGCACCAAAACACATTATAGATGGTTGTGAGCCACCATATGGTTGCTGGGAATTGAATTCAGGACCTTTGGAAAAGCAGCCAGTGCTCTTAACCTCTGAGCCATCTCTCCAGCCCTGTTTGGAGCTTTTGGCAGGCCTCATAGGTAACATTCTCCTTTTGAAAGACAACTCTTGGCCTGCTATTGGACCTTAGTGGAAACAGAATGTTTGACAATGTGTCACACTGTCTTTCTGTGTTCCCTGGGAGGTCCAGATAGCACCTGATCACAACGCCTGTCAGCTCCCAGGTGAGAAAGGCTGAAGCGCTGGGTCAAAAGTTCCACCTCTTCCAGGACCGCCAGTGTCCAGCAGAGAAGAGTGGAACACAGAACTGTGATCTGTGCCAGATCTCCAGTTCAGCCAGAGGCTCAGGAGAAAAGATTTCTCCGTAATAAATGTTACTGTTCTTTTAGCTGGGCTGTTAGTACCAGGATAGTTGGCAGAGAGGAGCGTAGGGCTCCAAAACCTGAGCTAGGTGCCAACAGGGATCCAGCCTGACTTGGGCAAGTCAATGGCTGCTTTGAGAACAGCCGGTAACAGAGACTCAGACTTCTGAACCTGAGAGGCAGTGGCGGGAGCCCAGTTTGGCCCAGGTGGACAGAGTAGCTGCTTTGAGAACAGCCAGCTACTTGCCTTCACTGAGAAGCACTGCAGTGACAGAGTGCTGTGAGAAGGCAAGAAAGATGGTGGCAGTGATCCGTGCTGACACATGGGTGAATGGCAGATGGTCCCGGAGGCTAGCAGTGCATGGCTGCCTGACTGGCAGTCAAGCTTGGGGGTTGAGTGGCGAATCCTTCAGGGAGGAGGGGAGCCCTTCTTTTCCTAGAATAAATGACAAGTCTCAGACTGTCTTTGGTGACGTATATGTTGGTGCCCCCCCCCCATTATTTCTTGTAAAACAGGGACATTATAAACCTTGGCCAGTGGGACGGGTTTTGGGGGGTGAATGTATTTGACTCACTGGGGCTGGGAGTGCCAGGGATACTTCACTTACATGCTGCATCACAGTCCTATCATAAAAAGGGGAAAGCAGTACTTACTTATCCTGTGGGCATGGGGGAGTGGTGTCGGGGAAGAATCCCAAGTACAGTTAGAGGTATGGAAAAAAGATTATTAGCTGAAAACTGAGTACTGAGACATCTCATTAGCATCAGGGAGGGTATTTCCACTAATTCCCAGCTGCACATTGACTGGGTTTCTTGGGAAAGGGTTGGGCCTGGAGTCTCCCTGAAGGCTATGTGATACTCCTTAGAGGATCTGAGGTCATTTTAACACTGAGCTCAGCGGCTATCTGGTGATGCCAGATTTTGACCTTAACAGCAGGGTCCCAATAGGCCACCGAGTTACCATGTGACCTGAACTGCTCATCATGAACTAGGTGTTATCTGACCCACAAAGTCATAAAGTAGGAGATGCACAGCAGCAATCCATTATGTAATGGAAGTGGTATATATATGTGATTGGGCCCGAGCAGGTCCTGAAGGCACAAACAAGTTACCCAAATGACTCTGGTTTCTACTCCTGTTACAATGCCATCTGCTGCCAAGCATGTTCCTATAGATAGCCATGCAGTGGTCCCTATGATCAGTTGACTGAGGAAGAGAAGACTAGGATCTGGTTTACTGATAGTTCTGCATGCTATGCAGGTAGATCCCAGAAGTGGACAGATACAGCATTACACCCCCTTTCTGAGACAACCCTGAGAGACACTGGAGAAGGAAAATCTTCACAACGGGCATGACTTTTGGCAGCACACATGACGCTACGGTTTGCATCATGGCCAGATGTGCAATTGTTCAGGGATTCATGAGCTGTAGCCAAAGAATTGGCCAGATGGTCAGGGACTTGGAAAGTGGGTGTTTGGAAAATTGAGGAGAAAGACATCTGGGGAAGAAGTATGTGGCTGAATCTCTCCAAATGGGCAAAGGATGTTAAGATACTTGGTCCCATGTAAATGCGCATCAAAAGGTGACTTCAGCTGAGAAGGAGTTCAGTAATCAAGTAGATAGGATGACCTGTTCTATGGACCATCAGCCTCTTTCCCTAGTAGTTCCTGTCCTTACCCAATGGGCACATGAACAAGGTGGCCATAGTGGCAGAGATGGGCATTATGCATGGGCTCAATAACATGGACTTCCACTCATAAAGGCTAACTTGGCTATGCTGCGGCTTAGTGCCAGATCTGCCAACAGCAAAGACCAACACTGAGCCTCAGATACGGCATTATTCCCTGGCGCCAGGTTGACTACATTGGACCACTTCCGGGCAAAGGACACCACTTTGTTTTCATGTATGTAAATGCTTCTGCCCAACCCACCATCCATGGGCTTACAGAATATCGTGGCCACCGTCATGGTATCCCACACAGTATTGCTTCTGACCAAGCGACTCACTTCACGGCCAGAGAAGCGTGACAGTGGGGTCATCATCACGGATTCCTCGGTCTTACCATGTTCCCCAGCTTCCCGGGTCAGCTGGCCTGATAGAAAGACGAGATGGCCTTTTGAAGTCACAGTTGCATCACCAGTTAGGTGGCAGCAGCCTGAAGGGCTGGGCCAGGGTTCTCTAGAAGGCAGAATATGCTTTGAATCAGCATCCAGTATATAGTATGGCTTCTCCCACAGCCAGGATCCACGGGTCCAGGAATGAAAGGGTGGAAAAGGGAACAGTTCCACTCATTAGCGTTTCTGGTGACCCATTAAGAGAATTTTTGCTTCTTGTTCCTGAAGACCCTAAATTCTGGTGGCCTGGTAGTTTTGGTTCCAGAGGGAGGAATGCCCCTCCCAGGAGCCACAACAAACATGTCATTGAACTCAGACCACCCCCCAACCCCCACCACTTTGGGATTCTAATTTCCTTAAACCAACAAGATTAACTAGGTACTGTGGTGGTGCTTTAATTACAGCACTCAGGAGGCAGAGGCCAGCTTAGTCTACAATGTGAGTTCCAGGGCAGCAAGGGTTGTTACACAGAGAAAAACAAACAAACAAAAACTACCCAACAGGCTAAGAAAGGAATAAAAGGAATAACTGTGCTAAGAGGGGTGATTGATCCGGATTACACTGGGGAAAGTGAATTGCTTTCCACAATGGAGCTAAGAAGGATTATGTTTGTAGTGCCGGAGACCCTCTAGGGCCTCTCTCAGTCCTGTGGTTCAAGTCAATGGGCAACTACAACAGCCTAATCCAGGCAGGATGACAAAGGGCACAGACCCATCAGGAATGAAGGTGTGGGGCACTCCTCCATGGAAAGTGCTAAGTCCTGCTGAGGGGCTTGGCCATGGTGGAGGGTTGTAAAGGAAGGTAGTTATGAATACCAGCTAAGGCTATGTGACCAGTTGCAGAAATGAGGATTATAGTTGGCGTGAGTGTTTCTGATGTATTTTGCTTATGCGTTTGTACAGATAGAAGAAGGAAGCTTTTGCCCTTGTCTGCTTGCGCTTGCACATCCACGCCTTCACTGGCTTGAGAGCCGACTTCTTTGGGATCCCAGGGTATAATGAAGACCAGCTGAGATATCCAGCCTTGTGGACTGAGCAACTACTAGGGTCTTGGACTTTCTGTTCACAGCTAGTCATTGTATAGCTGGACTGCAGCCTGTAAGACATTCCAATAAATCTCATAGATGTGTGTGTGTGTGTGTGTGTGTGTGTGTGTGTGTGTGTGTGTACACACCATGGAATATATATGTGTATATATTCTATAAGTGCTGTGACTCTAGAGAACTCCTGACTCATACAAGAGTCCACTGTTGTGGCTGCTGGAAACCAAACCCTGGTCCTCTGAAAGAGCAACAAGTGCTCTTAGTGCACTGTGGCGCATCTCTCCAGCCCCCATGGTTTTGTGCAGCTCATTCCTCGTAGTTAAGACAGACTGTCACCTCAGGCATCAGCTGGGGCTGCACAGAGTGGAGAACTTGAATGTGGTACAAATGCACTTGATTAGTTCTTTTTTGGATTATTCATGCTTTTTTTAAATTTTTTTTTTATTTTTATTTTTTATAACGGGTTGGGGAATTGTGTGTGCTAGCTAGGCAGGCAGGGTCTTCACCACTGACCTCTACTCCCAGATCTTAAAAAAGTTTAAACATTTAAAACATTAGTCTCTCTCTCTCTCTCTCTCTCTCTCTCTCTCTCTCTCTCTCTCTCTGTCTCTCTCTGTGTGTGTGTGTGTGTGAGAGAGAGAGAGAGAGACAGAGAGAGAGAGAGAGAGAGAGAGAGAGAGAGAGAGAGAGAGAGAGAGAGAGAGAGAGAACACATGTGCAGAGGTCAGAGAACATCTCTTTGGAGTTGGTTCTCTCCTTTTGCTTTTTTATGGGACCCAGGGATCAAATTCAGGTAGTCAGCCATGGAGGTCAATGCTTTTACCTGCCGAGCCACGACACTGGCCCTGTTGTATTTTCTTAATGAATAGCGCATAACTCTACCTAGTTGCCATAATACTGCAGGCCAAGATCAGATACTCCACACTGTGACCACCACCTTCTGCTGGGCCTCTTGCACTTGAGCCCACGAGATAACTAAAATGCTCAAGGCTGGAGTCAGAGAGAGAATCATTGTCCTAAGCCTGCATTCACCTTGGATTCCAGAAAGAGTGCAGTCTAGGAGGGCAGGAGGGCACTAACCTATGATGGGGTGATGCTGCACCCCAGAGTAGGGGCAATCAGCCACAGCAGCAATGATGTCATTGGACCAGAACTGATGTTATGGGGAACCAGACCACTCTTTTTTGTTTGCTTGTTTTTGTTTTTGTTTTTCGATACAGGCTTTCTCTGGGTAGCACTGGCTGTCTTGAATTCACTTTGTAGATCAGGCTGACCTCGAACTCACAGAGATCTGCTGCCTCTGCCTCCCAAGTGCTGGGATTAAAGGCATGCGTCACCACCATCCAGTGTGCCGGTCCACTCTCGTGCCTTTTGCTTACCACCCCAATTCTTCAGGTCACTGCACTGCTCTGCCTTCTCCTGATTCATCCATTGATCGAGTCCCTTGCATCTGCTTTTTGCCATTTCACATCTATTCAATTGGAGTTTGGGGATGGGTGGCCGACTCTAGCTTGTTGGGGTGCGTGGAGCTGGGTGCATTTCCCCTAAAATTCTAGTAACAGGTTTGCTCCTAATAGAAGGTCTTGGAAGCATTCTGCTTAATTAAGAGTTACAGTCTTTGCCGGGCGTTTCATTTCTGTGGAAAATGACCGCCTCTGGGCCTTTTCATCTGCAACCTGTCTGGTGTTAACCTCACATTTTGCCATATAACATGACCCTGGCCAGTTACTCATAGCCCCTTGGAAAACTGGGTTCTCAGGTCCTGAATATATACCTGGAGTGAGGTTGTTGATCTGGGCTGTGAGAGGATGGGGCTGTCTGAGTGGGTGGTTTTCTAACACACAACTGGGGAGAAGAAGCCAAGAAGAGGTTTGCATGGCATTTAGCTGACAGCCCTTTCTTAATTCAGACATGTCTGAGACTACAGGTGATAAAAACACTGCTTCTGGCTGGGTGGTGGTGGTGCATGCCTTTAGTTCCAGCACTCGGTGGGCAGAGGCTGGCAAATCTCTTGAGTTCAAAGCCAGCCTGGTCTACAGAACCAGTTTCCAGTACAGTGAGGGCTATACAGAGAAACCCTGTCCTGAAAAACAGATAAATAAAAAAGCAAACCAAACTAACCAAACAAAAATAGTGTTTCTGGATATTATTACAAATTAAATGATTCACTTGCCACCTTTATTAGTTTAATAGGAGGTTGGCAGTAGCCACAGCAGAGATCTACTCAGGTGATGCTTGTTAAATCCAGAAGGGACGTCCTTTAAGTTTCTTGGGGTGAGGTGGAGTGACACCTTTTGTTTTAATTGGATCCACTTACTGTTCTTTCATCAAACTGTTTTTTTTTTTTTTTTCTTCTTTAGAGACGGGTCTCACTGTGTAGTTCTGGCTGTTCTGGAACTCCCTATGTAGACCAGGCTGGCATCAATCTCAAAGAGATCCTTCTGCCTATGTCTTCTGAGTGCTAGCACCAAAAGCGCTGTCACTAGCTACCCTTTTGGACTTTGGGTAACATTTTCATTTTGTTAAAATAACTGAATTTTTTATTATTTTATTTTATTTTACTTTTTAAGGCAGGGAAATAGAATCTTGCTGAAGTCTCACAGTTGGTGTTTGGTGAAACAGATTTAGATCACATACCATACTCATATATTTTTTTTAAACAATTAAGAACTTTATTGTTACTCGCTTTATAAATACCATCAACACAGCTGAAACACAAAAGGTTTTATTTCATCTATTCTTTTTTAAAAAAAATTTTTATTATTAATTTATTCTTGTTACATCTCAATGGTTATCCCATCCCTTGTGTCCTTCCATTCTTCCCTCCCTCCCATTTTCCTCTTATTCCCCTCCCCTATGACTGTTCCTGAGGGGGATTACCTCCCCCTGTATATGCTCATAGGGTATCAAGTCTCTTCTCGGTAACCTGCTGTCCTTCCTCTGAGTGCCACCAGGTCTCCCCCTCCAGGGGACATGGTCAAATGTGAGGCACCAGAGCACACTCATATTTTTATTATGCATCTTGAGAATTTGGAGAACCAACCATTGAAAGCAAGTAGTTATGTGGGATTCCTGCCGTGTGTTATAAGAGCTGTCATACCGTATTTTAATTATATCTGTAGGTGGCGTCTTGTTAGTCTTTATTTGGAGATGGCAGCTCCTGGGTTTACCCTCAGTGCCCTGGTGTGTGCACTGCTCGCTTGTTCTGTGACTGGTTATCCCAACGGAAGAGTGCCAATGTCCTGTGACGGAATGGTCCCCCAGCACGGCCACAGCCCGCAGCCTGAGCCAGTTCACCAAGTCACAGTGAGTCAGACGAAGTTCAAACCTGGAGACCAGGTCCAAGGTACGAGTGCTGGAGATAATGACATGCATTTTGAGTTAGAGTCTCTTCCTGCTTGTTGAGTTTTTACTGTGACCGGAACTAAATAATTTCATTTTAGCCTACTCATTTCTGCTGTTACCATGGCACTGTCTACTTTCATTTTTTTGTTTACTACCAATGTCTATAATATATAAGTGGTAATCAATTAATAATTAAGGACAAGGTCTAAAATAAGTTTTTTTAGGATACCAAAGTATATATTAAATTAACATTGTGTACAGTATCTTGAGTACTATTAACTATTAACTAAATTTATTTTATGTTGTTCCTCTCCCCCTGTAAAAAGTAATGTAATCTCTTATGTCTCCCAGATTCTCCTGGAAAAATGTAGGCTGACTGCTAAGGTTTTCCTATAGCCAGGTGTGGTAGTATGTGCTTTAGTTCCTGCCCTCTGGGACTGAGGAAGGGCAGGGTTTGAGACAGCTTGGGTTACGGATATAGCAAGACTGTCTCAGAAAAACAAAACAAAACAAATCTGCGATAGCATTTTGAAATTCCTGTATTTTGCAATGATAGACATGCATCGTGTCAATAGGAATGCTTTTTTTTCTGCCCAAGACAGGGTTTCTCTGTGCAGCCTTGGCTGTCCTGGACTTGCTTTGTAGACCAGGCTGGCCTCGAACTCACTGCGATCTGCCTGCCTCTGCCTCTCTGAGTGCTGGGATTAAAGGTGTGTGCCTACACCTGCCAAGTTATTACTCTTATCTAGACTTTTCTAAATTAATTTTCCCTATAGATTGTTACCTAGGCATCACTCATGCTTTTAGCACCCCCCCCACCTCTCTCCCCCGCCACCCCTACCTCCCCCACCCCCACGGAATGCCTATTACTATCTCAAGGTGCCAAGCCTGATGGCACAGGTCTATAATCCCAGCTTCTCAGCAGCCTGAGGCAAGATGATCATCCAACGCCAGGCTGTGCTACAGAATGAGTTCAAGGCTATCCTGAGTAACTTACTGAAAACCTGTCTCAAAATAAAAAGTACAAGATGGTTGAAGATGCAGTTCCGTATTGGAGTAGTTACCCAGTATGGCATATGGTTCTAGGTTCAATACCTAGTACTGCAGAATAAACAACCAACCGCCTCCCCCCAAAGAACACCCCAAATCATGACAGGCATGCTCTATGGAACATGGTTTAGTCATCCTTCGGCAGGATGATTTCTAACCTCTGTGGTTTTACAGAGATATACCTGATCCAAACTAAACGAGCTGCTTCTAAACACCCTCTCATGGAATATTTCTAAATCCTTTGCTCCACCTTCTTTTTTTTTTTTATCTGTCGCTCAGTTACTCTATCAGGACCACCATTTAGAGGGTTTCTCTTAGAAGCCCGTGACGCCGAGGATTTGAGTGGCCCTCCTGTTGGTGCCTTCACACTGATTGACCGTGAAGTGTCGCAGCTTCTGACTTGTGAAGATGTAAAGGTTTGTGTGTGGGTTGAAGTTGATTTCTCTTGGTTCTTGTGGGCTATTTTCACTCTAGGATGGTGACTGCATGACCAGCGATGGCATCGCCATGTGTAACGGACATTTAAACAAGTTTACAGACATCGTATCTTACCACTGGTTTCCATAGCAACATCTTGGGCAGGTAGAATAGTGGCTTCAAGAGTTTATACTTGGTGGTATTTACATGATGTTGGCAAATATTGACTTAAAAATTAAGACAGTTACACTGGACGTGGTGGTGCACACCTTTAATCCCAGCACTCCGGAGGCAGAGGCAGGAAGATCTCTAAATTTGAGGCCAGCCTGGGTCTACAGAGGTAGTCCTAGGACAGCGAGGCCTACATAGGGAAACCCTGACTCCAAAACAAAACAAATTTTAAGACAACTTCTAGTGTGCTTGTGTGTGTGTGTGTGTGTGTGTGTGTGTGTGTGTGTGTGTGTGTGTGTGTGTGTATGTGTAGGAGGGGCAGGGGACATGCAACATGTATGGAGGTCAGAAGATAACTTTGTGGAGTCAGTTTTCTCTTCCCACTCTTACATGTGCTCTGATAACCAAACTCAAGTGTCAGACTTGTGTCACTGGAAACCAAATGCCTTTACCTGCTGGGCTGTCTTACTGGCTCCCAGTTACTGATTTTTAAATTGTTTCAGTATTGAAGAGACATAGTTTTAGAATGGGACAGGGGTGTAAGTTTTGACATTTGCTTATTTATCCACTTACTCAATAAAGGCCATGTCAGGAATTATGCCAAGTGCAAGAGATATGGTAATAAACAAGAGCTACTCCTTTTCTTAGAAAAACTCGAACTCTTTTTCAGAATAGAGAGTTCCTGGAACAGGGTAGCTGGCGCAGGGTGTGACATGTTCACTTGGGACAGACACATAACCAGAGCAGCATGACAGCCTAGGTTGTCGTGCATACACTGTGGGAAATAGAGCGACGGAAGTCACAGATTGCATCAGGGCAATTCTAGGTTTGCTTTGAAGAATATGCAGGAGGTTGTCAGGTGAAAGAATGTGGAAAATGGGACTGTTCAAAAGCAGAATTTGCTAAAATAGGATATATGTTTGGAGGCCTGAAATTGTTTATTTTTCCTTTTGAGGATTTTTTTTTTTTTTGAGACAGGGTCTCTCTGTGTAGCCTTGGCTGTCCTGGATTCCCTTTGTAGACTAGGTTGGCCTCGAACTCACAGTGATCTGCCTGCCTCTGCCTCCCGAGTGCTGAGATTAAAGGCATGTGCCACCACGCCTGGCTTGAGGAATCTTTTCCTTTTTTTTTTTTTTTTTTTGAGACAGGGTTTCTCTGTGCAGCTTTGGCTGTCCTGGACTTGCTTTGTAGACCAGGCTGGCCTCGAACTCACAGAGTTCTACCTGCCTTTGCCTCCTGGAGTGCTGAGATTAAAGGCATGTGCCACCACCGGCCTGCTGAATCTTGTTTTATTTATGTCTATTAACAGAAGGAATAGAAATGTAAAGTGTAAAATAAAACAAAGAATCTTCAAATAATGACACACCCAATATTTCATGGTTTCCTTCAGCATTTAAGTTTTTGATGTCCCAATTTATCAGAGTTGTACATTGTCAGCCAGCAGGTATGACTTTATTGAGGACCTGGCCTTGCTCTACACAAAATATTCTCATCCCAATGCTACCATCCTAGAGCGGTCATTCATTTTGCAGATGATTGCACTTCTGACCAATTGCACAACTGCTGCGCTGTTGAGTGACAGGATGGTTGCTCTTTTCTATTTTATTTCAGGGCATCGCTGTGAGTCACACAAGTTCATCCAAGAAGACAGAAATTAAAGTCTATTGGAACGCTCCTACCACTGCCCCAAATCACATAAGATTTCTGTGAGTATGAGAGCTCACATCCCCGTAGCCACTGCCGTTGAGATTAAAACCATAATAAAGTGAACCACTTTGGTACCGAATGTTCAGTGGTGTAGGGAGAGCTTTTGTTGTTATGAGTTACTAAGAGAAAAGTTGTCCCATTTCTTTTTGTTGTTATTGAGACAGCGTCTTGCTATGCAGCATTGCTTGGCCAGGAGCTCCCTACGCAGGTGAGGCTGGCCTTAAACATGTAGCAATCCTCCTGCTTCTGACTCCCAAAGGGACCTGGCTTTTTTTTTTTTTTTTTTAAGATTTATTCATTTATTATGTATACAATGTTCTCCCTACACATATACCCGCAGGCTGGGTATCTCATTATGGATGGTTATGAGCCACCATGTGGCTGCTGGGAATTGAACTCAGGACCTTTGGAACAGTAGTCAGTGCTCTAAACCTCTGAGCCATCTCTCCAGCCCCGGACCTGGCTTTTTATCTTTTCCTTGAACAGCAAACTTCTGACACAATGCCCAGGACTTTGTACTGAATTTTTTTTTTAAAGTTTCTTTTTACCTTATCCTCCCAGGTGCTTGGATTACAGGCCTGGCAGGACTTGGTACTTGAGGGACGTTTAGTAGACATCATTGACTGAATGAAGTATTACACTACTTTAGAACTCATAAGAGCCATCAATTAGTACTTGACTCTGTAGTGTACAGAGCAATACTTCCTGTTTTAGTGTGAGAGTGTAAATAAGACAGGGCTCAAAGTTGGACGACTTCTTTGGCAGCACTGCAACTTGTAGCCAGCTTATCAGAAAATCAACCTCTGCATGCCTCTTGAAATTGTGAATCCAGAATTACAATAGTGTCCTTTCCCTTAGTCATCTGCACAAGGCTAGGAGCGTCTTTAAGGCCGGGTCATGATTCCTGAGTGGTGTTCCGGACCCAAGTGTATCTTACAGGAGAGAATTCTCTCTGGTCATGTCTGTTTTCTGCTTATCTTTGTCCATAGGCCCCAGCACTCTGGACCTCTGCTTCTCACATGTGTGTAAGAGATTGAGGTGGATCTCAGTGAGCAGCCTCTATAGGTCTTTGCTCGGTGGCTGCTGCATACACACGCTCTTGAGAGGAGTGTGACTGGTCATTCACTGTGAAGTGACTTAGCAGTGTGCTCTTGGGTCAGGGAGCAGAAACCCATGGAGTTTGGTTGTGTGATCCAGCACTCATAAGAAAAGTGAGAGAGGTGGAGAGAGAGAGAGAGCAATAGACTTTATCTAGTAATGGGTGGAGGATGATTGTTAGAGATTTGCCCCAAACATGTGTGGTTTTCATTTATCTCTTCCCACATGTTTTCCACTTGAAGTTTTGATTTCTTGAGATAGACCACTGTGGGAGTTTGTCTGATCCCATTGGTGCTCTCTTTCAGTGCCACAGTTGTGCGGCAATATAAAACCTACTGGGTGAAGATCCCTAGCCATGTAATTTCCCAACCAAGTGCTCTTCCCTTTACAACACCTAAAGCCACAACACAACCTTTGACAACATCATCTTCTGTCTCTCACTTAACCAAGCCGGTAAGTAATATTTCTGCATCTTTGCCAAATGTGATTTCTAGGAGCTTTCCTGGCATTAGCTGTACCTGGCTATGGGAGGGAATTTTTGGGTTCTCTGCAGAAATTTGAAGGAAGTCTTCACTACAAAATTATGATTTATAGGTTTAAATAAAGATTGTACATTCAAAGTATAGGTAACATTCACAGGTAGCTTTGCTAGCAAGCAGGGAGTGTGTGCTCACTTAAAAATGAAGTTGAGAAAGCTTCTCCCTCCTTTTACTCTCTTTTCTTCCTTTTTCCCCCGGCTATTAAACTGAGAGGAAGTGTCTCTGTAACAGCCCTGGCTGTTCTGGAAGTCACTTTGTAGACCAGGCTGGCTTCGAACATACAGAGATCTGCCAGCCTTTGCCTTCAAGTACTGGGATTAAAGGCACCAACCACCACTGCCTAGAGGAGAGTCTTGAGTTTTATTTTCCTAAGATTAGAATGTTGGGGGAACTCAGTTGAGTATGGCAGAGGCTGGTCTACATGGTGAGTTCTAGGCCAGTCTTACTATATAGTAAGATTATTTCAACTCCCTCCCCCTCAGTAAACAAACAAACAAATGAAACAGGGTAGGAAGTTTGAGGCTAGCCTGAGCTACAAGTGCTCCCTATACCCCCACCTCCTGCACCAACAGTACCAGAACATTCAGTGTGCTGAGCCCTAGAGAAAAAAATCTTTTGCAATTGAGTCGGCTGGAAATCTCTTTACTCTTTCTGATTCAAAAGAATGATTGAAAATAAAAATCAAGGGTAATGCATATTTGAAACCCCAGGAAGGCTTTCTCTGAAGGACACTTTGAATTAGACTGCTATTTCAAAAGTGCACGTATGGGATGAAAAGGTGTCGGCACACTGCCGTAGTTGAAAGAACACGTTTCTGCCTGAATACTGACTTGCCTGCCTTCTGTGGGCCTTTAGAGGAAAGTATTCTGGTTTCAGCTTCACTCAAGGATGAGAAACGATCATGTGCAGCTCTTTCTTACTGAGAATAGCCATCAAAGTAATGAATACATTTTTCCACCTGAACCTCACAGATGAGAGGTAAATTCCAGGTCAGTGGTTCTCAACCTTCCTAATGCTGTGACCCTTCAAAACAGTTCCTTGTGTTGTGGTGACCCCTAGCCATACAATTATTCTTGTTGCTACTTCATAAGTAATTTTGCTACTGTTATGAACCGTAACACAAGCATCTGTTTTCTGATGGTCTTAGGCAACCTCAGTGAAAAGGTTATTTGACCTTCCAAAGGGGTCGCGACCCACAGGTTGAGAACCAGTCCTCTGGCCCCCTTTCTCTTTCCTTATTGTCTCTATATATCTCTTCTTTCACTGAATAAGGGGCCAGAGAGGTGGCTCTTTTAGAGGACCCGAGTTTAGTACCACATTAGGTGGCTCACAACTGCATAGAACTCCAGCTGCAGAGGATCTGATGCTGTCTTCTGGCTTCCCTGCATCCCGAGCATGTACACACACAGACACATAAATGCCAATAAAACAAAAAATGACTAAGTAAACCATTTGCCCTACATAGTAGTAGTCTTATTTGGCTTCCTTCGAGTCTGCAGCTTTAAAAACCTCCATGTTTGATCACATTAAAATGAATGGTGGTCTTTTATTTGACTGTACAATTAAGAGGTTCTTGTCTGCATTAGTTCTTGCTTCACTAATAATTATTTAAAAGCTGCTTTAAGTGAATAAACGGTTTGTACATCAGCTTCCTAATAGGAAATACTGTCCTTTCGCATGGTCAGTACAAGGGTCAGTTCTTCCCGGAACTTTTACCATGTGCTAAGGTGGTAATCTGTAATCGTAGGGAGATTCATTCAGAGTTGTGGCATTTTTAGGGTTAGAAGAAGCTCTGGGTTTATTTGACTTGCCAAAGGAGAAGAGATCCTTAGAGAAAGAAATAGGTTCTTTGACAGGTGGACTAGACCGAAGCAGAGCTCAGAGACCACAGTCACATTTCCAAGGCCCTAGTGGCTTCTATCTTCACCCCAATGGTTAGTCTGTATGTCCCCAGTAAGCCTGGTGACAGAATCTTTAGCTCTGTTCTCTTCTCACATACCACCCTGACAAGCTCTGCTTGTTTTCTCTGCCAAATTGTAAAGCTGATTTTTTGGGGGTGGTGGTGTGTGGGTGGGTTCAGGGGGTTCTCCTTAGGTGCCATGGTGGGAGCCTCTGGGTTCAGTCATGGTAGAACATTGGCTGTGCCTCCCGACACATTGTTGGAATAGTGGAATATGCAGTGTCCCGTCTTTTCCTGTATTGTTTCACTTCAAATCTGAATGGGTATTTTTTTAAAATGGATTTTTAAATTGTTTATTTATTATCATGTATGCCATGCTCTGCCTTTATGTACACCCACAGGCCAGATGGTTGTGAGTCACCATTTGTTGGGAATTGAACACAGGACCTCTGGAAGAGCAGCCAGTGCTCTTAACCACTGAGCCATCCTTCCAGCCCCTGAATATGTATTTTAAAAGCTGTTCCCAAGATTTACCTAAACATTGGCCCGTGTTTGGCTTTTGTACTTTAAAAAAAATACCATCTGAAAATTAGAGGGTACCCAGTCAGGCAAGATTGCCAGTGGAGACTTATCTCTAGGAGATTTCTCAATGTACAGGGAACCTTGCTCCTGGCCTTGGATGGTATGAAGTGTTTTGTATATTCAATGAGCATAAGCACTCTTGTACTACACTTGAGGCCAACTAGTATAGTTTTTCAAATTGTAATTAAAACTAATTAGGCTTAAAAATCCACAGCTGAAGAATCTCCTGTCATCTCTCATTTGTGATGCGTCTTGTGCTCCCTTCTTTGAATTTCTATGAAAAACTTTTTTTTTTTTTTTGGCTGTTCAGTCCTTGGTAGTAAACTGCTTGTTTTATAATTAAGACCTTCTGGTGCTTTTTATTTTTCTAGTTCAGTGCCTCTGAGTGTGGGAACAAGAAGTTCTGTGTTAGGAGTCCTTTGAACTGTGACCCAGAGCGAGAGCCCGCCTGCGTCTTCTTGTCCTTCACCAGAGATAACCAGTCTGTGGTGGTTGAAATGAGCGCTCCCAGTGAAGGCTACGTGTCATTTGCATTGTCTCATGACCGATGGATGGTTTGTATCTTTTGCTTTTGTTCGGGATGATAGCAGGAGAGCCACCAGGGTGAGCTGTCATCAGCAGTAGATTAGCTGGGTCTTCCAGAGTTGAGTGATCAGACCTAAAGGTAGAATAGGAAAGGAAAGAGTAAAAACAGACCTGAATGTCATGGCTGTTTCAGGATTTCAGTAGTCAGGCAGTTATTTCTAAGAGCAGGAATCACAGTTAAAAGAAATGACTGCATAAAATGGCCTGTTTGTAATGCCCTTCAGACCACTCAGGCACCAGAACTAAAGCCTGTGCCTTTACTGTTGGTCCCCACCCCCATCTTACAGTGTGCCCACTGTCTTACAGTCAGTCGCATGTTTTTCCACCAGCAAGTGCAACGGCGTGTTCTGACTGCTCCTTTGTATGATGTGCAGCTTCTTGCTCTTCCATGCAGGGGGCGCTGGATGGGTTTAGGGATTCTGGAGGTGGCAGCCTTGTGCTCCTGGGGAAAAGCAGAATGCTGCAGCAGCGTCCAGTTTCCCTTGGGAGAGGAAGGAGGACCCTTGTGCAGATGTAAGTCCTCTTCATGGAGGCTTGGCAGTGAGCAGAGTGGATGACTCCCAGCGTAGCTCCCTCACGAGGAAAGGTGAAGTCTTTGTAGACTTTTCCACACGTCAGGGTTTAAACTCAGCACGGCTGTTTTTAGGGACCCATAGCTCAAAACAATGAGACAAAATCAGATACAACAGAACTCTGACATGGCTATGAAAGAAGAACCAAGATTTATTCCACCCAAGAAGGTGGCACAGGCCTTTAATCCTAGCATTCAGGAGATGAAGGTAGGAGAATCAGGCGTTCAAGGTGGTGGCGAATTTGAGGCCAGCGGCAACATACAACGACAGTAACAACACCACAGCTACATTATGCCCTTCCTAAAGACAATTGCAGCCTTTTCTCTTCAGAGCTACTTTTATGGGAAGCTTTATCCATTTTTATGAAAGATAAGGCTGTAATTGTGCAAAAAATATTTCCCCTGCTTCCTCCCTGTAATTACCTTCAGACCTACAGCTTATTCTTTCGGGTGTTCTCAGCACTAGCAAAATGAATCAGATTTGGTGCCTGAGATGAGTAATGAGGTTGAGTTAGGAGCCAAGCGTGGCTCTAAAGCAATAAGGAAAGGGGGTTGGTAATAGCTGTTGTGCGAATGCGATGGAATTGGCTATGAAACAGAGCTGAAGATGAGTCCAGAGAGGATTAAAAGGCCTTGTTGGATAAACACATAATTTCCTTTAGGTGCATCTCTGGGCCACGGTGTTCATTTACATCTGTCAGTTATGCATCATTCTACACGACATCTTACAGAGTACCTATTTGTCATTGAAACGCTCTGTGTAGCTCAAATGCATGCTATAACGTAAAAGCACACTTCCTCCTACTGGCCAGAGTGAATGTGGGCGGGAAGGATTTAGTTGTGTTGAGTGTGCTGATGGAGCTCCCACAGATACGTTAGTACTTGTGAATTGTAGGTGGGATGGCACAAAGGCATTTATCTCTAATTTGAGATATTTTTATCTCACTTAGAAATCCTACTTATCTCTCTTAGGGTGCTCATCAAAAGTGTTTATAAAAAGACTTAATTATGCAGGTGCACTGGGTTTCCAATGAGAATGCTTAATGATCAAAATCAGCTGTACACCTGGGTGCCTAAATTGGTGGAAATGGATCCTCTTCAGAGTATACTTTTAAAATGGTTATTTCTATTTAAGATTGTTAGTTTAAAAAACTTTAGTGTATTTTTATAAACTTTTTATTTATTTATTTATTTATTTTTTGAGACAGGGTCTCACTATGTAGCCCTAGCTAGCTTGGAACTCTGTAAACCAGGCTGGCTTCAAATCCCCCATAGCACTGCCTGTCCCTGCCTCTTGAATGCTGGGAGTAAAGGCCCATGACACTACCTTCAGGGCCCTCTTATTTTTGCCTATATAATATAAATTTAGATACTGAAGATGTGTGATATTCTAAACGCTGATTGGATAACCTAAATCCTACCTTAGAAAAATTGACTCATAAATTGACAGCAATTGCTTTTATCACTACAACTGATGAAAAGTATAATTTTCTGAATTTTTGCTAACAGTGGCTTGCTTATTTTTTGCAATTTGGCCTTCCTTATCTGTGATTTTTTTTTATTATGTGATATAAAGTCTGTTAGGAAAACACATTACTAGTTTCTATCCCCCTTTCCCTCTTTAAAAAAAAAAAAAAAACCAGAGGAAAACATGCTTTTCCTTTTTATTATAAATGATATTCCAAAGAATACCAAAGAGGTGCACACGGCAAGGTGTGTGTGAGCGAAGTGGCACCAGCTTCCACAGCCTCTTGGACATACCCCTCTTTAAACCCAGTTCCGTGGGAAGAGCAGCCAGTGCTCTTAGCCGGGGAGCCATCTCTCTGGCCTCTTTTACGAACCTCAAGCACAGCTATCTGGAGGTTCTCCAAACCTTCCTTCCTCTTAGAGTTTTGTAGGTACTTCATCCCATCGGCATGGCCACTGAGACCACCTTAACCTTCAGCGGTTTCTACCCTTTTACTATATTAGGGATGAGGTTAGGATCTTAATCCTTTAATCCTATGGGTATCAGGGGCCACCAGTCATCAGTCAACCTATTAACACACCATTAAAAAAACAAAACATATAGGGCTGGAGGGATGGCTCAGAGGTTAAGAGCACCATCTGCTCTTCCGAAGGTCCCGAGTTCAATTCTCAGCAACCACATGGTGCCTTACAACCACCTGTAATGAGAGCTGGTGCCTTCTTGTGGTGGGCAGGCACACGTGTGGGCAGAATACTGTATAAATAATAATAAATAAATCTTTAAAAAACATATAAAAACGTTGGAGAGTCCAGAGATCTTTAGGAGTTTACGCTAGGGGGTGGAGATGAAGGCAGCGTATGCATCTTGCTATGTTGTGCTCGCCGTGTGTTACCTTGTTGCATACGTAATCTTTCATTGGCCAAACTCCAGGTTGTTCACAGTTCTGATCTTACTTGGACCCTAGATTGTAGATTCCATTGTTGTTCTTTCTTCCTCAAGCTTCTCCATTTCTGCTGTTTCTTTTTCTTTTTTATTAATTATTTATACAGTATTCTGCCCACATCTGTGCCTACCCAACACAAGAGGGCACCATATCTCATTACAAGTGGTTGTGAGCCACCATGTGGTTGCTGGGAATTGAACTCAGGACCTGGAAGAGCAGATGGTGCTCTTAACCTCTCCGCCATCTCTCCAGCCCTATGTTCTTTCTTTCTTTCTTTCTTTCTTTTCTTCTTCTTCTTCTTCTTCTTCTTCTTCTTCTTCTTCTTCTTCTTCTTCTTCTTCTTCTTCTTCTTCTCCTTCTTCTTCTTTTTCTTTTCTTCTTCTTTTTTTGGTGTAGGGGATTGAACTCAAGGCCTCAGTGCATATTGCTGTGAGCTACATCTTCAGCCTCACTGTTCCTTTCATAAACTTTAAACCTGCAGAAACATACAGAGAATAGTACGATGAGTGCTCTAGATTTGGCGTTCCTCTGTCTCAGCTGACTTGCGTGGCATATATAGATAGTTTCCCCCTCTTAAACTCTTCGAGGGTAAGTAGATGCGGCAGCATTTCATCCCAAAGATTTTCGTACATCTGTCCTGAGAACAAGAACATTCTCATGCCATTACCACCATTTCCTCACATTGAGAAAATTTGATAACGACACAATCATTTTGTGCATTATATAGTTTATATTCCATTTCCCCCAGTTGTCCCAATAATGTTCCCCTGTAGCTAATTTTTTTTAAAAAGCAAATTCTTTTTTTTTCTTTTTTCTTCAAGACAGGGTTTCTCTATGTTACCTTGGCCATCCTGGACTTGCTTTGTAGACCAGGCTGGCCTTGAACTCACAGCAATCCATCTGCCTCAGTCTCCCAAGTGCTGGGATTAAAGGCGTGCACCACCACGCCTGGTGCCTACTTTTTTTTTTTTTTCTCTTGATTTTTCCCCCCTTCTTCTATCAGGCCAGCAGTTTTGTAGAGCATTTTGTTATTTACAAGGTAGATTCACATTAGGAGTTTTGGTGCAAGGCTGAAGAGACGGCTCAGCTGTTAAAGGCAAGGCTCACAGCCCAAAATATGAGATTTTTGGCATAATGAGCTGGTAATATGGCTTACTGGGTAAAGCTACTTGCTACCATCTTGATCACCTGAGTTCACCCTGGGACCCACATAATGAAAGGAGCTTACATCATCCACTGACTTTCCCTTAGGTACTGGACACACACACACACACACACACACACACACACACACACACACACACACAGTACTAATACTGTTCTTTGGCACAGTACTGATAATGATTCACTAATAGTGAATCAGTGTATCAAATCAAGGTGCACATTGTTCTGACAGTGGTGTCTGCCAGCTTTCTCTATGGGGCAGGTGTAAAATGCTGGTCTTTGTATTTAGCAAATAATGCGCAAGGTGCTATTTTAACTCTTTGTGAACTTTCTGCCCTTCAGTTACCCATTACCAAATGTCTTCAGCGCAAGACACTCCTCAGCCAGTGATCACATCTGGTTTTGCAGGGTAGAGACTTTCTAACTAACTTTCCAATTGATATTCTGAGAAGATGAGCTTTCTTCCTCTTGTTGAGACTTGAACTATGGATCGATAGGTTTAATTTTTTAATTTAAAAGTTTTATTCTCCCTCGCTCCCTCCTTCCCTCTCTCTCTCTCTCTCCCTCCCCCCCTCTGTGTTCACGCATGTGTGCATGTATGCAAAACATGCATGTGAAAATCAGAGGCCAACTCTAGAGTCAGCTTTCTCCTCCCATGCTTCTGTGGGTGCTGAGAATTGGACTCAGGCCATTAGGCGTACTCTTTACCTGCTGAGCCACCCCGCCGCTCAGCGATGAGTAGAAACTTCTTGTCTACTGCGTTGTAGTTTATTGATGGAGCCTCTTCTGCCTGCCTTCTGGCCCCTCTTGGCATCTATCCATTTTAAAGCATGTCTTAATTTTCTCTGGGGTCAAAAGATGTTTTCCACTCATACTTTTCACCATCCCTCAAAATAACCTGTTTCTTTTTCCTAGGAATAATTAGTAGAAGTCAAGATCTGAGTGCTAATATGTTCCTGAGCTTCCATGGATTGATTATGACTGTGCTGTTTGGGACAGGTGGGAACTGGACTACGGAGCTACCCACCTCTGCCCTCCCATGTGCTTTTAAAAAATGTTATTTTCAAGCCAAGCGTGGTGGCGCACGCCTTTAATCCCAGCACTCAGGAGGTAGAGGTAGGCAGATCGTTGTGAGTTCAAGGCCAGCCTGGTCTACAAAGCTAGTCCAAGACAGCTAAAGCTAACACAGAGAGGCCCTGTTATTTTCTTTACACTTTCTTACTTTGAATGTGTCCTTGTGGGGCTCAAAGGCTAGCATGTGGGAGTTGGTTTTCTCCTTCTAGTATGTAGGTTCTGGAGATGACACTTAGGTCATCAGGCTTGTTTTTTTTTTTTTTTTTTTTTTTTTTTTTTTTTTTTTTTTGTGTGTGTGTGTTGCTAATTTTTTATTATGTATTTGAGAATTTCATGTTATATTTTGATCACTTTTATTCCTCCATTTCCTCCAAGATACCCTACCCATTCAACTTTATGACCTCATTTTTTTGTGTAGCAGTGAACACTTTCTCAGTCTTCCCTTTATTTATTTATTTTTCTTTTCTTTCTTTCTTTCTTTTTTTTTTTTTTTATTAATTTATTCTTGTTACATCTCAATGTTTATCCCATCCCTTGTATCCTCCCATTCCTCCCCCCTTGTTGCTGAAGGCCTTTACCTGCCCTCACCAGCCTTCCCCTATGGACTTTACCTGCCCTCACCAGCCTTCCCCTATGGACTTTACCTGTTCTCACCAGCCTTCCCCTATGGACTTTACCTGCCCTCACCAGCCTTCCCCTATGGACTTTACCTGCCCTCACCAGCCTTCCCCTATGGACTTTTGATTCAGCTCCAACATTGTGCTTTTATTCTCTACTGCATTGCCACCATCTATGATGTGGCTTCCTGGTCTACCTGGTCTTTCTGTATTGTTCCAGAACCCCTCCCTAGTCTTCCTGTCTCCAAAATCTCCTGGCTGCGGTTCCCGTATGGGGTGATTCCATGCTCCAAACATGGCTTTCTGTAACATCAGTATTTAAATAGTAGCGTCTTTTCTCACCTTCATTTAGGAGAGTGAACACTGAGTTCCCTGCCCCTATTCTTTGGTTTGCTGTCTTCTCTGATATTCAGGATGCCTGTGATTCTAATCAGCTTGCCTCTTATGCTACCATTTTGATTGTATTAAAAAATAAATTTTTTTCGATATGTGCACCTATTTTCAGGTACATGTGGAGGCCTGAGGTTGAAGCCAGGTGTCTTTCTCAATTACTTTCCACCTTATGCTTTTGTTTGTTTTTGTTGTGTTTTTTAGAGACAGGGTTTCACTGTCCTGGAGCTCACTCTATAGACGAGGCTGGCCTTGAATTCACAGAGATCCACCTGCACTTGCCTTCTGAGTGCTGGGCTTAAAGGTGTGCACCTGCCCACCGTATGCACATACAAATGTATATGTGCATTGTATATGCATATATGAGCATGTATATGCAGATATGTAGCAACAATTAATAAAGAATACAAAAGAAGGCAGTAACTAAAGGCCTTGTTAGCTTAATGGGACATAGGACAGTGATTTCAGACTGACGTTATTAATTTGTGCTGTTGCTCCAATGTACTTTGAAGTTGCAGCCTGTCTTCTTATAGCCAATCTAAAGAGAAACAACCTAACTTTCAGAGTTAAGGACTATTGAAGACCAAAGGGCCAGTGAGAATTATACAGACAAAAATGTTCCTCCCTCGACTCTGGTATTTTTACCTCAGTGATGCCACATTAAATCCAGTGAATATATACAATATGCAGCAATATTTGATAGCTTAGCAAAATATATGTGTTACAATTCATGTCATTGATGTATGTAGGGCATGTGCATTTATTTGTAAGTCAGCCTCTTGTATAGTGCTCACAGTTAAATGAAAAGAAGATAACAAAACTTTATTTTCCCCACTGAGTAGGACAAGATAGACATACATGCAAATGTTTGAATGTGTACGCATGGCAGTGCTAATGGTGGCATCCATTTGTGGGTATAGGAACAAGAAAGCATGCTGTGTGTGTGTGTGTGTGTGTGTGTGTGTGTTTGTGTTTTTTTGTTTTTGTTTTTGTTTTGTTTTGTAAAGAATTTAGTCTGTCTTTTACATGCCAGGCTAGTGCTCTACTGTTAGGTTGTACAAGGCTTCCAACATGTCTGTTTGATCTATTATCTTAGATAGAAATTTTAGTGCTCCTTTATTCTTAAATAATTAACTAGCTTTTGAGACAGGGTCTCTCTGTGTGGCCCTGACTGGCCTGGAACTGATGTGTAGGGTAGACTGGCCTAGATCTCAGAGATCTTACTCCCTAGTGCTGGGATTAAAGGTCTGTGCCCTCACTCCCAGCTAACTACTTATTTATTTTTGAGACAGGGTCTTACTATGTAGCTGTGTCAGCAGCCCTCAAGCTCACAGAGGCCTTAATCTCTGCTTGCCTCTGTCTCCTGGGAACTGGGGTTTAAGGTGTGCGATACTACACGTAGCTAAGACATTATATTTTTAGCCAGCAAATAAGCAACCGGTTCTCCAGACTTCATAGATCATTTTCTGCTGAGTCAATTATGCTTTCAAAGTATCAAATGCTATCTGATTAGAGACCCCTTTGAATAATGCACTTGTTTTTCAGGGTGACGATGATGCTTACTTGTGCATTCGTGAGGACCAGACAGTGTTTATACGGCCTTCCCATTTGACAGGGCGAACTCATCCTGTGATGGACTCCAGGGTGAGTGAGAACATGCCGAGAACGCATCTTGTTGGTCCACCTTCCTGCTGTGTGGCTGCCACTGATGTGCTTGTGCCTCCAGCCCTGACAGTTAGCCTAGCCCAGGCAGGGGCCCCACAGCAGTACTGTTCACAGGATGATTACCAAGAAACACCCTGCTCTTAGAAAGCACAAGACAATGCTCTCTGCTAGGAAACGATTAAGTCTTGCTTATGCCACTTAAATCCTTTATTTTGTTACATCTTATGAAAATGTATTTTATTTGCACCTTTTGAAAAGCTTATAGGACGGGTTGGACAGGGTGCCCTGGGTTCAGTCTCCCGCATGCATATAGCGTGGGTGTGCTGGCACGTGACAGATGCTAGTGCATACCCTGTGGAACATGTGGGTCAAAAGTTCTAGATTGGGGTGGAGTGTATTTGTTGCTCTCTCAGAGGACCCCAATTCTGTTCCCACCACCCACATGGTGGGTCACAACCTTCTGTAACTGTAGTTCCAGGGAATCCAATGTCTTCCTCTGACCAGTGTGGACACCAGGCATTCACATACGTACATGCACATAAAGAAAGATAAGTAAATTCTAAATCCAAAAAGAGAAAAAGAAGAAAAGAAACTGTTTTAAGATCACCCTTGGTTACCTAGTACGTGCAAGGCTAGCCTGGACTGCACCCTGTCTCACAGATAAACAGTCAAACTTCCGTTAGTTGCAGACACATTTCTTTTTTTTTTTTTTAAATTAAATTAAATTAAATTAATTCATTTAATTTTTTTTGCAGACATGTTTCTTTTTTAAAACTTAAATTTAATTTAATTTATTTATTTAATTTTTTTTGCAGACATGTTTCTTTTTTAAAATTTAAATTTAATTTAATTTATTTATTTAATTTTTTTGCAGACATGTTTCTTTTTTTAATTTAAATTTAATATTATTTATTTACTTAATTTTTCTTGGCAGATGTATTTCTTGGCTAGTGGGAAGGAGGAACACATACAGGCACCGATGCCCAGGTGGCTGCCTTGTGTGCCCCTGGTTGGCATCTGTGCCAATGTGAAGCAGTTCTTTTTCTCTCATAGGACAATTGACAAGCCAATGGGCTCTGAAGGAGCAGTGGCTCTTCCTTAATGGCGCAGTGAATGAACTGTGACTAAGCGTTAGCTTCTCGCCATGACGTCACCATGTGCCTGGCCTTTCTGGGATGCCCTGCACACCGGCCTCCAGGGTGTGGCTTGCTGCTTTTTTTTTTTCCCTTCTTCTTCATCATTTCCATTTCTGTGTTGTTGTGCTGGTGGTCAGTCAGGCCTAACACACGAGGTAGATGTTCTAATCAAAGGAGAGGAACCGTGAAGTTCTGGCTCAAAGTGAAAAATAACGTTGGCCAAGAGGCATAAAGGCGAACTGGAATAATAGTGAAAAAAATCTTGATATTCTCTGAAGGGGACAATCAAGAAAGGGTACTGCCATTAAAACACGTTCCTCCCCAACCTTAGAGGAAGGAAACAACCGGCCAGGGTTTTGAGCATACCTTATTCTTAGCAACTTTTTGGAAAGTGTTGAGGAGCCCCCTTGTGTGTTTGTAGGGGACTCTCGAGGATATGGCCTGGAGGCTGGCGGATGGTGTCATACAGTGTTCATTCAGAAGAAACATCACCCTGCCCGGGGTTAAGAACAGATTTGTGCTAAATGCAAGCTACTACATATTCCTTGCGGAAGGCGCAGCTCATGACGGTAAGCAGTTGGGTTAAATCTACCTTGGAACGCTGTTGTTTCTCTCCCCTCCCTCCCTCCCTCTCCTTTGCAAATTTGACTACAATTGCTCATTTTAAGGTGTGGAAGGGGTTCTTTTTGACTTTGCATTGTGTTTCTGCCTTTGTTTCTCTGAAGACTACACAGAGTGTCAGCCAGGTTATAAGGCAGAGTTGCTTATGATTCCAACAGCCCCTGCTTTGGCCTTGAACTAATAAGAGATTGGCCAATCTCTAGCTATGAAGGGCTGGGATTAAAGGCGTGCAGTACCCCATGTTCAGCCTCATCTTCATTTTCTTTGGACTCGCTTTGTAGACCAGGCTGCCCTCAAACTCACAGTGTTCTCCTGCCTCTGCCTCCCTGGCATTTAATCCTCTGGGGGATTAAAGGTGTGCGCCACCACCACCTGGCTACCTTGTTTATTTCTAACATTCATTATGACACTAATTTTACCTGTGGTCAGGATTACAAAGCACTTAATTGATTCTATTGACGTCACATTCCCGATGCTTACATTCCTGATTTAGTTTGCTTCTCTGTTGCTCCAACCAGAAGCAATGTCTGTGTGTGTGTGTGTGTGTGTGTGTAAGGTTGTATTTGTCAGTTACTCTCCACCATTAAGAGGAGCCAGTGTGGGTGCTTGAGACAGGAATGAGGCAAAGACCACAGAGGATCACTGCTTCCTCTGCCTTGCTCAGCTACTTACATATCCCAGGACCACCTGTCTAGGGATGGCACTGCCCACAGTGGGTGGAGCCCTACCACACCAATCATGTATCAAGAAAAAGACCTATAGACATGTCTAATAGCCAGTCAGATGGTAGCAATTCCTCAGTTGTGGTGTCTTTCCAGGTGACTACAGTTTGTATCAAGTTGATAAAAACTAGCCAGCACAGTTACACCTCCTCCCCGCCCCTCCGGCAAGACAGTTTCTCTGTGTAGCCTTGGCTGTCTTAGACTCACTTTGTAGACCAGGCTGTCCTTGAACTCAGCAATCTGCCTGCCTCTGCCTCTGGGGTGCTGTGATCAAAGGCATGGGCTACCATGCCCAGCCAGTTACATTTTTGCACACAGTTACAAGTTAAGTGATCACTTCAATACTTTGCCTTTACTCTGGTTGTTTGTAACCAAAAGTTTTGAAGTGTCTTTTTTGTTACCATCTCTAAGAAGACTTGTAATTTTAGTTTTGATTTCCCATTTAAACGGATAGCTTTAAAAAAGCTTAAGAGCTGGGCATGGTGACCCACGCCTTTAATCCAGTACTTGGGAGGCAGAGGCAGGCAGATCGTTGTGAGATCGAGGCCAGTGTGGACTGCAAAGTCAGGTCAGGACAGCCAAGGCTACATAGAGAAACCCTGTCTCAAAAAACCAACCCCCCGGCACCCCTACCCAAAAAGCTTAAGCATTTGTCTGCACCATCTTCCCTCTTTTTATTTTTATTTTTCATTTTGTTATACAGGCAGTATAACCTGTATCTTTCATAAAGTTTTTATAAGTTAATTTAGTTAATTCCATTGTATGTTTGTGTGTGTGTGTGTGTGTGTGTGTGTGTGTGTGTGTGTGTATGTGTGTAGGGGTATACGCAGTCTGTGGTGTTCTTGTGGAGGTCAGAGGACAACTTTGCTGAGTCAGTTCTCCTTCCAGGCCGGTTATTGGGTTTGCACTGTAAGCACTTTTTCCTGCTGAGACATTCACAAGCCCTGTCCTTCTGAAATTACTGTGATATAGCCTGTTGCCTGATATCTATCATTTGTTTTCAACAAAAGCTTATATGTCTATTATATTAAGTTTCTTAACTCTTTTCTGTACTTGCATAGCTTTCTTTCTTTCTTTTTTTGATTTTGTTTTTGTTTTTTGCATAGCTTTCTAAAACTATGTAGGTTCTGTAATTTATTCTGTTCTAGTGATGGGCATTTAGTTTATATTTTTATTTAAGACAATGTAAAATGTTGCTATAAATATTCATGTGCATGTATTTCGGTTCCAAATCATTATGTAGAAGGAGGCAGGATGACTGTAAGGGCCAGAGGAGGTGGACAACTCCAAGGAAACAGCGGCTTCTAGACACAACAGGGCTGATGCACATATGAACTTACAAAGATGGTGTCAGTGGGCGCAGGACCTGCACAGGTTCAAGCCAACAAACTCTCAGCAAGGAAAACGGGAGGTAGACATGGAGCCCTATTTCTAACCAAGAGGATATTTGTAATTGATACCTGCTAGGAAAGGAAAAGTAGATTTTCTCAAATGCAATGTCACTGGGTATATCATCAACCACATGTCAGGGTTTAAAAGTCATTCTTCCTGTAGAGTAGCATAAACATAATACATAATACATATACCCACACGCATGCATATATATGCACACACACATATATACATACATATATATACACACATTTGGAATAATCCCATATTTTTCTGATTTAATTTTATGTACAATAAATAGTAATAAAAGACAAAAATAAAGCCAGACATGGTAGCACTCGGGAGGCGGAGGCAGGTGTATCTCTGTGAGTTCAAGGCTAGTCTGGTCTACACTGTGGGCTACATAGTGAGAACCTATCTCAACAAAACAATACAAAACAAAAGCCCACCAAACAACAAAACCCCAAAAGAACAAGAGAAAGGGAAAATATAATAATAATGTTTTCTTTTTTTTTTCTGAAAAATTGTTTTAGATTTCTATCTTCCTAAAGAGGGCACCATATCTCATTATAGATGGTTGTGATCCACCATGTGGATATATATATCTTTATGTTGCATTTACAAAATGGGAATGCCAACTTTTCCTATTTGGTTGCTTTTCATTACCACAAGATGTTTTCTTTCTATTCTGTGTCCACCTCTCAGGCCGAATCTTTAGGCACTTGCGGCAACCTTTGATAACATACGAAAAATATGACGTGACAGGCACTCCGAAGAACGTAGGAGGATCCCACTCTTTACTGCTTTTGAAGGCTCATGGTGAGTTAGCGGGGCATCGTTATTACATTTTGTGGAATAAGCTAACCAATGAGCAGGTGTTGGCTGGATTAGGAACAGTGGCACAGGTCACTTAGCAAACTTTCATGATTCTTATCTTTAAACATGAACATTTTCAGGGAGATTGCCTATCTGAATGTTTGCCAAGTTTTTTTTTGTTGTTGTTGTTTTTTGTTTTTGTTTTTGTTTTTTTTTTGAGACAGGGTCTCTCTGTGTTACCCTTGGCTGTCCTGGACTCGCTTTGGAGACCAGATTGGTCTTGAACTCACAATAATCACCTGTCTCTGCCTCCCAAGTGTGGGATTAAAGGCTTGCCTACCACACCCGGCTGTTTGCCATTTTTTAAACTGAAAGTGGAAAGGAAGCCTAATTCAGTAGTATTATCACTGGTGACCCATTAAAATCAGCTGTGGGAATTTTATTATTTATTTATTTGTTTATTATGTATACAGTGCTCTGCCAGCTTGTACACCTGTGAGCCAGAAGAGGGCATCAGCTCATATTGTAGATGGTTGTGAGCCACCATATGGTTGCTGGGAATTGAACTCAGGGCCTCTGGAAGAGCAGCCAGTGCTCTTAACCTCCGAGCCATCTCTCCAGCCCCAGCTGTGAGAATTTTAAATCCTTCCATCTATAGTTAAAACATTGCTCTAGTTCCTAACTGTAGCCAGAGTTGAATATTACTGGATTAATTAATGTTTATGATTTTTGTTTTTTATCAAAATAAATGCTAATTAAAAAGTGCTCTGCAGTTTTGGTTGTTTACTTGTAGCAGTGGTTTGGTTTGACAAATGCAGTTTCACTCTTGGATCCTGATGACGTGTCAGTAGTTGAACACAGGAAGTGCTCAGTGTCGTGCTTAGGTTATGGGTGTTTGGTTGAGGGATATCACCAATCTGGGACAAAAGGCTCCCATAAGCTTTGGGTCTACCAAGGAAAGTTGATTTCCATTTGCAAAATGCCCTGGCTTATTGTCTGAAAGGTAGAATTCAAAAGTAGGGAAACACTGAGAGCCGTCTCCTGTTACAAATTATTAACCTCTCTGGGGATTTTCTTACCGTATTCCCTTCATATTCTTCAGCATCCTCCGTCATGGCGGTGGCTCCCCATGACTTCCACCACAGCTCACCTTGAAAACCACTTTCCTATCTTCAGCTGGACTTCTGCTCCTGCTGTACCTCCAGTTGGGCAGGAATAGACTTGAAGTCACATGCCTTTGCCTTTTGTTTGTTGTAAAGATTAAGGAGAAGAAAGCTGCAGACAGACTGTTGGAAGGATGGTTAGGACACAGTTGTGATAGTTGAGCTTTTTGAATGCTTGGACCCTTTGTTTTCCCACTGATCCAAACGGGAATAGTAATATAAATACCCATATGACTGTGGCAAATACCAGATTGATTAATAGATGTAAAGCACTCAGGTGGGGTGTGTGTGTGCTGGTACCTTGCTGGTTGTTATAAGCAACAGTGGTGGCCTAATAAGACCTATGACATAGAGTGGAGTTTTTGCCGGGGGGTGAGGGTGGGTGAGTCGGGGGTGGGGGGGAGGAGAGCATATTTCCATCACCCTAATGTACTTTGCTGTTTGTATTTCTGACCACTTGGCTTGACCATTGATGCAGCAGCTTACTACTGTGTAGCATGAATCATTGCATTATTTTTTTTCCTCCTGTAGGTGCCTTAATGTTTGTGGCATGGATGACCACAGTTAGCATAGGAGTCCTGGTTGCCCGGTTCTTCAGATCTGTTTGGTCAAAAGCTTTCTTCCTCGGTCAAGCAGCTTGGTTTCAGGTAGGTGACAAAAAAAGGCTTAAAGCCATTTCCATGTTGCTCGAAATTGCAACATGATGTTTTTGTGCTTTTTACATTATTTATTTGGTTTTGTGTGTGTGTGTGTGTGTGTGTGTGTGTGTGTGTGTGTGTGTGTGTGTGTGTGTGTGCGCGCGCGCGCGCTCGCACACGCGCGAGTGTCCTGTGTGTGCACATAGTGTTTGTGTGGAAGTCAGATGACAACTTTTGGGAGTCAGTTTTCTTCCACCATGTGGTTTTTAGGACAGAGCTCAGGTCAGCATGCTTTGCAGCAGATTCATTTACCTGCTAAGCCTTCTTCTTCTTCTTCTTCTTCTTCTTCTTCTTCTTCTTCTTCTTCTTCTTCTTCTTCTTCTTCTTCTTCCTCTCCTTTTTTTTTTTTTTTAGTGTTTTGAGAGAGACAAGGTTTCTCTGTGTTGTCTTGGCTGTCCTGCTAAGCCTTCTTGATGGCCCACATGTGCTTTCCTTTTTCTTTTCTCAATTACAGCTATTGTAGGTTTTCTATCCTCTTAGCTTCCTAACCAACTGAGAGCTCATGCAAGATTACTTACAAAAATATGGCTTTTCCAGGAGCAGGCTGAATTGGGGAACATGTCAGGAACAAATCACCCTTCCTTACCCCAGGTTTGTAGTGGGAGAAGCTGAGAAAGACTCACTGCACCACGTTAGTCTGAGTCAAGAAGGGCTGGAAAACAGAAGGAAGACATGATGGTGCTCACAACATGTCTGTCCTCTGCGAGGTGTGCCTGTGCGAGCTGGACTCTCCCCACCTAACAGTCAAAATCATCTGATTATGTGTGGGGAGAGAAACTGGAAGTTTCCGCAATGAGCCTTCCTGTGCATGGGAAAACGGGGTCCTATGGAACATAGTGAGGTTCAGCAAGAACCTTCTGCTGGACGGAAGATCAGCCTTATCTTCCAGGGTTGTAGATTATGCATATTTGCCTATGGAGTGAGCCATCAGTGTATGCCAGCAGAGTGCAGATCCCTGTCTCTAAAAAAAATGGACGAACTGTCGCTTTTGAGGTTTCTTTTATCTTATTTCATTTTTTGTTTTGGTTGACAGGGTTATTTATTCTCTTTTAAAACATTTTCTAAGGATTATTTTATTATTATTACTTTTTATATGTATGGGTGTTTTGCATCATGTGTGTTCCTGAAGAGGCCAGAAGATGGCACCAGATCCCTTAGAATTGGTGTTATAGATGGTTGTGAACCTTCATGTCGGTGCTGGGAGTTGAATCTGAGTCCTTTACAAGAGCAGCCAGTGCTCTTAACCACCGAGTCGTCTCTCCAGCCCCTTATTTATTCTCTTTTTTGGCTATGTGTCTCTGCCTGTGAGCTCTCTCATGCCTACTCATTTGTTCTTTTCCCCTCCTCCTCCTCCAATCTGCTCTGGAGATTTTCCAGCTGGAAGACCATCTCCTTTATCAGCCCAAGTCTTCTACTGCCTTTACCTTTAAACTTATTTATTTATTTATTTGTCTGTGTGTGTGTGTCTGTGTGTGTGTGTGTGTGTGCGTGCATGTGCAAGCACACATGTGGGTATGCATGGTCACGATGTGTGCGTATGGGAGCGTGTGCCGCAACGAGTATGTGGCAGTCCGAGGACAATTTTGTGGCATTGATTCTCTCCGTACAAAGTAAGTGGGCTTTGTCTGTGAGATCTCCATTCCCGCTGCTGGGAGGATACAGAACCTGCTAGGAATCGAATTCTCGTCACCAGGCTTGTGCAGCGCGCGGCTTTACCCATGGCGCCATCTAGTCCATCCTTCTGCTGTTCTTAAACATACGGTATTGATGTACACGTGTATAGGAGCGGTGTGGTGACATCCACATATTCACAGAAACTTACGGGGCCACTATGTTCTATACTATGTACCATGTAGGGTCCCCTTTCCCTACAATAATTTTGACTGACACCAGTTGCCCAACACATAACAGTGCCTATTTTCACTCTCAGGATTCTCTTGACTTTCCACAAAGAATTATATCTTCCATATAGTTTTCATTTATTTCCTTTGATTATACCACAAGCCTTCCAGGCTACGGTATGTTTTGTTTCCCCGCTGTCCCTCTGCGCATGGCATAG
Source organism: Acomys russatus (assembly GCF_903995435.1). NCBI lineage: Eukaryota > Metazoa > Chordata > Mammalia > Rodentia > Muridae > Acomys > Acomys russatus. The sequence goes on from NC_067159.1 coordinate 18,839,971, forward strand.
CGCCCTGCATGGTGACAGAGGTAAATACATGCCTTTGCAGGGCAATAAAGGTCTCAAGTAAGCGTGCTTTGTGTGTGAGGTCCCCATTCCTTCCGCTGTGAGTAGGCAAAGCCTTATGAGTCCTTTCGAATGATGAGGTGGCAGCCTTAGCTTCCTTTAGCTTTCTTTAATTTAATGGTCTATGATGTTTTATTTCTACTGTTGTGATGGAAGTGGAATGTATACCTTCGGCAAATCCCCCCGTGGTCGCCCCGCTGTGACACCAGCTGTCTTTGATAAAGTTAGCCATCTTTCTCCCTTGCCATCTCCTCTTGCAGGTGCACCGGATGCTCATGCTTGCTACATCTGCGCTCACCTGCATCGCTTTTGTTCTGCCTTTTGTGTACAGAGGGGGCTGGAGTTGGGTAAGTATGCCTTCCAGTGGATGTGCCCTCTAAATCTATTATGGTGTCAAAGCAGATTGCTGTTTTGTTCTCAGAGGTGGATAGTGAGACATTTCTGGGTATATCCTTCCTTTTCTCCTCCTTTCTTTGAGTTATCTGATGACGTCACCTGGTTGGGGCTCAGGAATGAAGGGAGACTATGAGTACAGATTACTTGGTACTGAAATGTATTTTTAGGCTGCATTACATTTTACACATTTCTTTTAGCATGTGGGTTTTCCTTATAGAATGTTGATGGCTAAGATTTGCTTCTGTTATTTGAATGGTGTGTGTGTGTGTGTGTGTGTGTGTGTGTGTGTGTGTGTGTATACATGTATGTAACTTCAGCACCAAGGGCAAATGTAGTGGTGGTTAGCTGCCTGATGTGGGTACTGGGAACTGAACTTGGGTCCTCTGGCAAAGCAGTAAGCACTCTTAACTGCTGAGCCATCTCTCCAGCCCAAGTGTGATGTCTAAGGAACACGATCAATTAAATCTCTCATGATTATAATTAAGCTAATAGAAATTGCATCTCTACTATATGACCAGCAGTGCTTAGTGCCTTATATATACTTTGTTGTTGTTGTTGTTGTTTTGTTTTTTTTGTTTTTGTTTGTTTTTTGAGACAGGGCTTCTCCGTGTAGCCTTGGCTGTCCTGGACTCACTTTGAAGTACTATTTTTAATAAATTAATTAAAATACAATGCTTACATCACTTCCTCCCTTTCCTTCCCCTTCTTCCCTTCAACCCCTTCCATGTCTCCTCCCGCCAGCTCTTCACGTGCTTTTCCCTCACTCTTCAAATTGATGGCCTCTTTCTTTCTTTTTTCCCTTCCTTCCTTTTTTTTTTTTTTTTTGAGACAGAGTTTCTCTGTGTAGCCTTGGCTGTCCTGGACTCTCTTTGCAGACCAGGCTGGCCTCAAATGTACAAAGAGCCACCTGCCTCTGCCTCCCAAGGGCTGGGATTAAAGGTATGCACCACCGCTGCTCTTTTTTCTTTAATTCTCCCTCCCCACTCTTTTTCTCTGTCTGTCTGTCTGTCTCTCTCTCACACACATACTTTATACTACACACAAACATAAATATATAAATATATCCACTGTGCCCATTTGGTGTTGATTGTGTATCTATGGTCTCAGGGCAGACACTTTATATTGGATAACTAGGGGACTCATCTGGGGGAGAGGCTCATTCTCCCTCTCTCAGCAGTCATGCCTGTGGGACTTCGTGACGTTTCCCCCTTCTGTGTTAGCATGCCTCTTGGTAGTGGTGTTCAAGTCTTAGTTAGGCAGCCATATTACTGAGCTATCATGAGGTGAAGGTTCTGTGCCGCATCCAGAACACACAAGCTCACAGCCGACTTCCTGGTCCTCTGGCTCTTCCTATCACTCCACGCCCTCATCTGCAATGTATATCATTTTAAATTAGGTTTAAATTGACAGATGAGATTGACTATTTTAACGGCAGCCTTTGTTCAGCGTGCAGGCTCCCACCCGTACCTCGGGTGTACCGTGATGGTTTTAGCTGTCCTTCAGCCTCTGCTGGCGACCTTCAGACCACCTTTACATGACCCGAGGTATGGATGGCTCTTACATATAAACACCCTCAATGTGTGTGTCGTTAGATGGGCAACTAATTCTTTTTCAAAGTACAACCACTTTGCGTTTTGTAGAATGCAGTGATTGATTGTATTTACATCAGTCTACATTGGATTTTAAAATGGGTTTCAGTTCCCCAGTTCCCCAGCAATAGCGAAATTGCATGCTTCTTAGTCTCTTGGGAATCAAGTATTATTCCTTCGCTTTAAAGACTACCGGCTGGTTCTTTATTTTTGGTAGGAGGAAAGTGTTTAACTGGACTCATTGGAGTGTGGGGACAGCTGCTAGAATAATAGCAGGTAAGTAACTGCAATGCACTTGCTCATATATAATTGCTGCCTGTTTACACTGCAAGTTGTAATTTGGCTTAAATGATTTTAGATGCATTAGTAATTGGAGTAATTGGTTGTTGAGGAGAAATTAGCCTGGAACATTGAAATCCAGAAAGTAATTTCTACAAGTAACTATTTAAGTCATTATTTAAGCTTAAAGTTTTTTTAAAAAATGACTTTAAAATTGCTTTTGGCCCCGCGCCATTTTTTTCATGTCCCCACATTTGCCTTTGCAAACAAATGAGGTTATGATAATGACCAAGCACTCAAGCAGGGCAAATGATGGTCCTGTGGGTCGAAGTGGGTGAAATGAGCTTCGTACAAGCCCTCCAACGCCAGGCCATTTCCCTACGGTTTGCACTCATTGGGCCGGTGGTTCCCTGAAGGCAGGTGGTGTTATCTCATGCATCTCTTCTTTTCAGCACTGGAGCGTGGACCCCACGACCTCATAGATAGCAGGCAAGCACACTGCCTCTGAGCTACACCCCCTGGCCTTTATATAGTTTTTTCGTTTTGAGGATACAGCTCATCAGTTTGCCAAGTCTAGCCTTGAGCTTACTCTGTAGCTCAGACAGTTCTTGAACTTGTGATCCTCCTGTCTCAGCCTCCCAAATACCTGCGTATGTAAGCCTGTGCCAGACACATCTTCTACTTAGTTCCTAGGGAGGCACCAGTCACCCGTATATTTATTTCTGTTGCTTTCGGGATTAAGTGTGGAGCCAGTGGTGAGGTCAGCGGTCATTCCCTCTTTTCTCCCCTTTTCTTCACTGCAGACTTACATTTCTGGAACAGTTAGGTACAGCTGTTGTTACTGATGTTGGGTATTGAACCCAGGGCTCTGTGCCTGCTGGCTTGTGCTCTGTCCCTGCTCTACAGCCTCAGTTTGTATGTACTTTCTTAGCAACTGACAGATCACAATGTCCTCTTGCCTTATAAATCTTACAATAAAGCCCTAAAAATAGCCCTAAAGATTATTCTTTTCATAAATGTTTAATATATATTATATATATTTGTTTTTTCGAGACGGTGTTTCTCTGTGTAGCCTTAGCTGTCCTGGAACTCACTTCTTAGGCCAGACTGGCCTCAAACTCAGAGATCTACCTGCCTTTGCCTTCCAAGTGCTGGGATTAAAGGCGTGTGTCACCACTGCCTGGCTGTTTAATATGTTTTAATTGATGTAGTGTACACAGTTATTCTTTTTCCTGGGCACTGTATTTGAACACATTTCTTTTTTATTTTCTACGCAGTGGCAGCGATGTTCCTAGGGATGGATTTACCAGGACTGAATCTTCCCAGTCCACACAAGACCTATGCAATGATGGGGTTTGTAGTCTGGCACATCGGGACTGAGGTGGTTCTGGAGATACACGCTTACCGGCTCTCTCGAAAAGGTAACCTGCTTGGAAAGCCCTAGTGTGGGGCCGCAGAGATGGTACATGTTGTGCAAGCACGAAGATCCGAGTTCAAATCCCCAGCACCCACATAAAAAGCTAGGCATGGGCATGTGTGTCTGTAACCCCTGTGCTATGAGGGAATGGAGACAGGAGGATTGCTGGAATTTGCTGGCTGTTGGCCTAGCTCCACGTTCAGAGACCGTGAATGAAGGAATAAGCAGGGAGTCCCCATGTGTGTTTGTGTGCCTATATTTATATATGCATATGCATACTCACACAACAGACATGCACGCATGCATGTGCACACATGTCAGGTTCAGAAAGTTTGCAACACTTTAGTAGCTTGAAATGGCCAAATGTATATCCTAGAAAACTGGGACATGCTAGGCCTCAGGTTTTATGTTATTTTTGTGACGACTAGTTTCCTGGTGTGTTGCCATCCTTATAAACTTAACGTTGTTCTTGACAGTTGAAATCCTGGATGACGATAGAGTTCAGATCCTTCAGTCCCTAACTGTTGCGGAAGCAGAGGTAAGAGTGTCTTGCTCAGTGATGCAGACTGTAATGACGGGGCGTTCTGCTAAATCTCACCTTTTCATTTCAGGGCCATGTTTTTAAGAAGGCGGTGTTGGCGATTTACCTATGTGGGAATGTGATTCTTCTCTTCATATTCTTGTCTGCGATCAGCCACATATGAGCACGCAAAGACGTTGCTATTAATTTTTTTTTTTTTTTTGGTGGACTTGGGTCTGGACTATCATCAAAGCAAAGAGACCTGAAGCTCGTACTGACTGCCTGGAGCATGTTTTAATTCGGAAGGACCCATAGATGTTGCTGTAGAGGAATTCTGACTTCCGCTTTTCCCAGCTCGCACCCAAGTGGGCTGTATAGCCTGTGCACTGACGTCAATCAAGCCTTTGGGTGTAATTCTGCATCTTGAAGGGAACATTGTACTTGAGGTGATGTGACCCTCAGCATCCAGATGTAAAATGGTAAACTGGGATATGAAGATAGTTATCAGGCAGAGAATAAACGCAGATTGTGTATTTGGGAATGAGACGGGGCTTGTGTAACCTAGGCTGGCCTCCAACTGGCTGTGTCTTCATGGATAATCCCAAACCTGTGACCTTCCTGCCTCGGCTTCTTGAGTGGTGGGATTACAGGTGTGCAGCACTATATCTGGTTTTAAGGGGACTGTAATTTGGTGCCAATGCTGCTTTATAGGATATGTTTATGTTGACTAGCGTATTTAAGAGGTGTTTGCTTTTTAAAAAAATTATTTCATTTTGTTGTTTTTATACATACACACATAGCTAGAAACACATACACACACACACACACACACACTCAAACACTCATCTCCCCAAAATAAACATGTTTTTCCAGTCCAGGGGGTTAGGATATTTTCTTTACTGTCTGTGTGTGTTCCATTACTTCTGGTTAAAAGTAGATGTGTGGTTGATTTATTCAGTGGACGTTTTGGAGATTAGGGATCTCACTGATTTTTTTCCCACCCATGGAGCTGTCTTGTTTCAGCTCTATGATCAGTTCTTATAGGAGCTAGAGAACAAAACTGTGACTTTCACATTTGCTAAAACTCACTCTTGTGAGTGTGCCCAGCGTATCTAACACAGAATAAGGGTGTTCTCATCTCTTGTGAAGATGAAATGATCTGGATGGGTTCCTTTGGAATACATCCTTGGTGCGCTAGTGACTTAGCACAGGTGGTGCTATTTTCTTCCCTACTTAGTCATTTTCCATCTCAATGTTTGCTATGAGGACTTACAGCCAGTGGGTGGCGCTGTAATACCGAAGGACTCATCCTGTTCATGTTAAATGTTTTTATTATGGGACTATTTTTCTTACACTCTACATATGGCTCTTGAATTTTTTTTTTCTTTCTGTTTTGGGTTGACGTAAATTAGTGACTGGTGTTATTACCTTCTGATTTAATATTTTATTTGTTTTCTTTGATTATTTATAATGACTGACGTTTTCTTTTATATTCTTACAACCCTGTAACAAAAGAAGATAATTTTCTTAGCCAAACAAAATTGCACATTTAAGAAATAAAACAATTGGGAGGATATTTTTTATTTCTATGGCTACTCTTTTGCATTATGATATAATTTCTGCTTGGCCCCAAGACTCTGTTTTCATCTCTGAGCAATGACCTCAACTTCAGGTTTTTATTTCTAACCAAGAAAGTGAACATTTTCTGTTTTTCTCTATGTAGACCTTAGCTGAGAATAGCTTAGGTATGAATACCTTGTGTCCATGTTCAGTGAATGACATGTTACAGTTTATACTATCCCTTGAGAATGTCTTTATTTCAAAGAAAAAGGGCTGGCGGTGTAGCTCAGTGGCACGGTCACCGAGTGGCATGTGTGAGGCTCCATCGTGGCCCAGGAGAAATGACATTCGGAGCAACAATTTAAATCTATATGAAAACATTTTCTTTCAGTTTTTCATTGTAAGTGCTAAAGGCTAAATATATGCCTTAATAAGTCATGTTTAATTCAGTCTGTCAAGGAAAAATTCTTTTTTTTTTTTTTTTTTAGGAAAAATTCTTTTCAGGAAAAGGTAGACTTTGCTTTGGTTTAGTTCACAGATAGGTAAACTTGCTGGATTTCTACTTCCAGGCCTATATTATAATACTTCAAAAGACATATTTTTATTAATTCTTTTTTAAAATTTAAAATTTTAAATTTTTTTTTGGTTTTTTGAGACAGGGTCTCTTTGTGTAATCTTGGCTGTCTTGGACTCATTTTGTAGACTAGGCTGGCCTCAAACTCACATTGAACCGCCTGCCTCTGCCTTCTGAGTCCTGGGATTAAAGGTGTATGCCACCATGCCCAGCTAATACAATTTAATATATTGTATTTTGATTACGGTCACCTCAAATCCTCTCAGACCTCCATTACTTCCCTACTCCCAAACTGCATGCTTTTTCTTTTCTTTTCTTTTTTTAAATCTATACACTCCTGGGTTTTGAGCCATTCACTAGGGAGCAAGGTCAATTTATCACAAAGAATACTGACTCACTCCCGTGAGCAGCCATCAACTGTTCATTGGTCCTCAGGTAGGGATGGGGCTCATGGACGTCTCCAACCCTATGCTAGAGTTCAGACAGGCTTGATCTTGTGCAAATGTTGAGCAGGCAACCATAGGCACTTACTCTGTGCACTTCAACCAGCTGTGAGTTTCTGTATAGCATGTTCTTTTTTATGGAGCGATATTTGCTCTGGTTTGCTCCTCCATTGACTTGTGCAAGGAAAGCTATCCCTTACTCTTAGCGTGTCCGTTGTTTCCCTTAGAAACTTCTCAGCTCTGCTCCTTGTGCATGGTTCTCATACGGTACAAATGGTGCTGCTTGCCCTTCAGTTTTTCTTCTTGTTTCTGTAAACAATCTGGGTAAAACGTATATATATTTATATACCTAATATATATGTATATATATACATATGTATACATATATATATCTTGATAGCTACTTTTTTTCTTTGTTTAAGTATATTGTCAAAACAGTCAGTAAAACCATGTTCTCTTAAAGAAGGGATATTTTGTAAAATAGAGATGAATATGTTTTTCACAAAAATTAAAAAAAAATTTGTGGCTAAGTTAGCATGCATACACTGAGTCTGGTTTTGTTTTTCTTAGCTTCTAGTCTGAGGAGAGAGATTAAACCAGGAAACAGGTGTCCTATAACTTGTTACTGGATACGGGAATCACGTGCGTGTTAGTACTTCTCAATTTGTATCAGGATTTGGAGCTGCAGGTGAGGTGATATCTCACCCCTGCCCATATCCGGCACCAGCCTAGGAGGCCATGGAAAAGACAACACAGAAGATGCCAACTAGGAAGCCGTGGGGGACCATGTGGCTCTTGGCTGAAAGTCTATTTATCTATGTATTCTAGAGAAGCAAGGGGGGGGGGCAACAAAGAACAAAGGCCCTCATTCAAGATAGTCCATTATTAATGGAAAAAGAGAAACGAATCTTTCAAGTTCGTTATGAACTGGATTGGCCCTCTCACATCTCCTATGCCCTCCTTCCTTCCTTATCTAACCACACTCATTCTGGTGCCCACGACATTGCTGCTCACCCGCCCGCACTGCCTTTCTCTTCTCATCCTAGCCAGAACTGGCAGATTTCTGTTTTACTTCATGTTCTTTCATCTTTCTGGTGCCTCTCTCTGCTCACTCCTTGTCCTGGCATCTTTGTAAGTGGGTGATGGGATGGGAGGCAGATGCCACTGTAAATTAGAAACGGCCAGGAGCTGGGAGGCCCGAGAACACCATTTACTTCTGAGTTCATGGCATTTGCATCCCAGGAGTTCTCGTTGTCATCTTTAAAAACCTACCCCACTGGGCTGGAGAGATGGCTCAGAGGTTAAGAGCATGGACTGTTCTTTCAAAGGTCCTGAGTTCAACTCACAGTACCCACATGGTGGCTTACAACCATCTATAAGGAGATCTGGTGCCCTCTTCTAGTATGTAAGTGTTTCAGGCAGAACACTGTATAATAATAAATAAATATCTTTAAAAAAATCTATCTCACTGAGCTTCCTGAGGACTGAGTAAAATGATACCAAAGGTGCTTGCTTTGTACATGCTGCTGGTAAGGTCTCTGCCACTTGATTACAGTGTTAAACATTAATAGCTTTGCATATGAAGTGTGTATTTTTTTTTTTATTATAGGAATGTATGATGCTTATCTTGGATGAAATAGTCCAGACACAAAGGACAGTTCTTATATGATTCTCCTGTCATGGGATTCTGCAGGGTCAAATGCGTGGAGAGCCAAAGTAGACTGCAGGTCAGTGGGTGGAGGGTGGGTAGCGAGGGGATGGGAATTGTCATCCTGTGAATACAAAGTTTGCGTCTGGGGAATGGGTAGTGGCGGTTGTAAGATGTTCTGGCTGTACTCAGTGAACTGAACTCTGCGCCGAAGCATGATTGAAGTGGGAAGAAGCAAGTGGAAGCCGAGGAAAGCGTGCATTGCAGCACCGTTCACATCAAATGACGGGTGGTACAACCCACATGTTTGTGGGCAGATGAATGCACTGTAGTGAATGCCGTGGAATGTTGTTAGCCACAGAAAGGAATATGGCACTGGTCTCTGCTGTAATATAAACAAACCTTCAAAATACTATGTTAAGTGAAAGAAGCCAGAGACAAAGGTTGTCTATTGTATAATTTCATGTGTATGGAATATCAGAATGGCTAAACCAGCAGAAACTGAAAGAGTGCTGATGCTTGCTAGGGGCTAGATGGAGGGAAGAAGGGGAAGGCGACTCCTTAGTGGGTGCGCACCTTTATTTTGATTGGAGAAAAATGTCTTAGACCTTGATAGAGGCACAAGATGAATGCCAAGGATTGTCCATTTTAAGACAGCTAAATTTGGTGCTATTTGGATTTGCCTTCAGCAGATTTGCCTGTTGCCCTGGGATTTATACTGTTGGGTGAAAAAGATTAGCCAGGCATGGTGGATCAGGCCCTTAATACCAGCGCTCATGGAGGCACAGGCAAGTGGATCGCTGCGAGTTCGAGGCCAGCCTGGTCTACAGAGTGAGCTTTGGGACAGTCAAAGCTACACAGAGAAACCCTGCTTTGAAAAACCAAAAAACCAAACCAACCAACCAACCAAAGAAACAAACAAAAAGAAAGAAAGAAAAAAGAAAAAGATTGAGAGGTCATGCTGGCCATAAACTAAGTTTCAGTTCAGTTTCTTAGAAGTTAATGTGATTGCACTCAATGCCTGCTCTTTAACTCTGTTTTGGGGACAAGGATGATCCAACAGGATATACTAAGAAATTTGTCTTTTTCATATGACAGTGTGTTCACATCTAAAGGCAACAAACTACACTGGGTTCTGCTTCCCTATGTGGTCCTCCATAGCTGTTTAGGTTTTCATTCAGGCCTTGATAATGGTGCTCAGAGTAAAACTTCCTGAAACCATGAATTCTAAATGTCTGATGATCTCTAGCATTACTTTTTTGGACATCAGATATTTTGATGTTCAAAAAACCAATGTTTCGAGTGAGCCCTTGCCCAGCCCTCACAAACAAACAGACAAGCAACTGGTGTAAACATTGAAACTGTTAGTTTCTGGAGTCAGCAGAAGTAGGAAGGTTCTGGTAAGGAATGCACACTCTGGGGTGGTGGGCCGGGATCTCTGTTTTGCAGCCAGAGCCCAGCTTTGCTTTTATCACTTCAAGATAGTGGCCGTCAGTCAGTGTGCTGCTGAGTGTCAGGGGAACCAGCAGAGGCTTTCTGGGACAGAGACCTGGAGGACTCAGGGCAGGTCCCGGGGATAGGTTGCAAAGAATCTTGGGAAAAATGTCTCGGGGAGGGAGACCCTAATTCCTGCCTGTTTGCATTTCTGCTAGACTGTGGATATGAAAGGAATTGCGGCAGGCCCTGTGGCAACTTGATACTTGGTGGCAAATGACTGAACACTTGTCGTTATGATCAGTACAGGACAAGAATGTCTGGTCTCCCCAGACGATTGTATGGTGTAGCCGGGGTGGAAGCAAGACCACGTAGATGCCACAACCCTCTGTGTGGACAGACATAAGACCCACTAACCAATCGACTGGTGGCATTCAGAAAACTGGCTGGGTACACAGCGATGCACAGAAAGCAACAGCATCTCCAGATGTTGGTTGTGACCGTGAAATCTGAAAAATACGGTACCCTCCACAATAACATAAATCAAAAATCCTAAGAATAAATTTAAGAAAGAAAGAAAGGAAAAAAGGAAAACTAGAAAGCTCCACTGGAAGCAATCAAAGAGGATCCTAATGGAATACAAACAAATATGGTGCTTTTGGATCAGAAGACAGTAATGTGGCATCATTTCCCAAATAATTCTACAGGGTCAACACAGTCTTGGCCAGGGTGCCAGCTGAACCTTTTTGTAGAAGTTGGTAAAGCTGACCCTAACCTTTCTTTTTAAAAATATTTTAGATGTGTGTATAAGTGTGTTAGTATGTGGATGTGGATGCCCACCCATTGAGTACCCCTGGGACTGGAGTTACCAGCTGTGAACTGATATGCTCCAACAGAAGAGCAATAGGCAGTCTAAACAGGCCGAGCCATCTTTCCAGCCCCTTACCCTAAGGACCGAGAATAACCAAAGCAGAATGAAAAAAGCACAGTGATGGGAAAGTGTTGGGGGATGGTCTGATGTATTTTGAAGCTAATTACGGCTTGCTGTCTCTCTGACCCAGCTTTTGCTTAATAAAAAGCCATCCCACCTGGGCAGGGCAGGAGATAGGTGGGGCTAGGAGAGAGAGGGATCCTGGGAAAAGGAAGAAGAAAGTACCACCATGAGGAGAAGGGAGACCCTGAAGGGAAGAGAAGAGGCTGCCATGGCTCAGCTGGAGGAGAAGCACATGGCTGGTGTGGATGGAGAATCCAGCCCAGATGAAGAACAAGTATTTAGGATTATGGATGGGAGGTAACTTGATAGAAGTTATTAGAAACAGATGACATGGGATTGAGACAAGGATTCCATGCCTGCCCCACTATGGGAGGTAGTTTAAAAGATTAATATCTGCTCTGCCCCAGGGTAACTAAGGCTATTTAAAAATATAACAAGTGTCTGTGTCTTAATTGATCGCTAGCCGGGCCTATAGGTAATACAGATAATTTTAAAAACAATAAAGAACACACACTTTTCAGTTTTGAAACCTCTGAAACCATAGCAGAACAGGCAGCGTGATCTTGGTACCAGGATAGATATTTGTAGAGGACCTTTAATTCAGAGCGTGGCTGTTCTAGCAAGAGATCACATCTAAAGACCTTCTAGGTCTGTGTGATTAGGCTGGAATGCAAACTCGGCTTTAATCCAGGAGACAGAGGGAAGCAGATCTGAGTTCAAGGCCAGCCTGGGATAGAGCAAGTTGCAGGTAAAGAAAAGCTTGGTACAGTGCCTTTAATCCTAAACAATGAAGGTAAAGTTAGTTTGTAAAAGGAAGTGCCTATGTTTGAAAGTGATGCCTAATTGAGTGACAGAAAAAGAAAGTGACAAACCAGAGATTTGACAGAATAGGATAAACTCGACTCTCAGGAGAAGAGGAAAGGGAAGCTACTTGAGGGGCGGTGCAGGGGCGGGGCAGAAGGGGGAGAGAGGGAGAAAGGGAGAGAGAGGAGTCAGTTTTATTGGGACAGTAAATAGAGAGATAGGATGCAGAAGGAGAATCAGATGAAGACCAAACGAGCCAGAGAATGAGAGAGGATCCAGAGGTCTAGAAAAGATGGCTGGAGTTAGTTTGAGGACAAGCAGAGCAATTCCGGGGCCTGAGAGAGAAGCCAGCTTGACTGAGTCAGCTGGGTGAGGAGTTTGAGCCAGAACAGCTGAGACGAACCAGCCGTCGGAGCTCAGAAAGAACAAGAAAGGGTGAGCTTATTAAGCAGCAAGTCTCAGAGGCTGAAAACATTCTAGGCCTAGGTTAGATCGTACAGAGGCTGGAAACTTCCATGACTAGGCTTAGGTTTTAGTAGACAGAAGCAGTTAGCATCTGAGAGAACAATTGAAACAGATGATTAAAAGTTCCATTTATAGATAGTCAGGAACTGAACACAATGTGAGCTCAGAAGTACATCTTCACATTATGATCATTAAAAATATTTTATGTGTGGGCGGTTTTCCTGCATGGATGTCCATGTACCATGCGTATACCTGGCATTTGGGTAGAAGAGGATATTGGAGTCCCTGGAACCGGAGTTACAGACAGTTGTTAACCTCTATGTGAGTGCTGGAGTTGAACCCAGGTCTTTTGCAATAGCAGCCAGTGCCCTTAATTCTTTCCATCTCTTCAGCTCATACGAACATTTTGAACAAGGCGCCGAGGCATCTGAAGGATGGTTATGTGACGTCCTGCAGCAGGATGACTTCAGACCTTAGCCTCACACTAGAGACAACGGTTCATCCAAATTTGATCATAGACTTCAGATGAAAACATAAAGCTAATTTTCCTGGCTTTGGATTAAACATTAGTTTCTTAGATGTAACATCAATAGCATAAAAGATGAAAGAAGAAAAAACTGACATAGAAAATGTGTTTGCTTCAAATCACCATATCAAGACTACAAAGACCAGGTATGGTGGCTCATGCCTGGAATTCCAGCATTTGGAAGGCTTAAGTAGGAGCATTACTTTGAGTTCTAGGTGAGCTTAGTTACATAAACCGGTCCTAACATAGTTAGGGTTACTATTACTGTGATGAATCACCATATCTAAAAGCAGGCTGGGGAGGAAAGGGTTTATTTGGCTTACACTTCCACATAGTCAAACACTGAAGGAAGTCAGGACAGTGCTCTAGCTGGGCAGGGACCTGACGGCAGAGTTGATAATAGAGGCCATGGTGAAGTGTTGCCCACTGGCTGCTCCTCATTGCTTGCTCAGGTTGTTTGCTTGCTTTCTTTTTTTCAGTTCACATTTCTTTTTCTTTAATGTATATTTTAATTATTATAATTTATTCACTTTACATCCCGATTGTTATGCCCTCCCTCTTATCTTCCCATTCCCCCCTCCCTCCCTCTTCTGCCTATTCCCCTCCCCTAGACCTCTGGTGGGGGTGGTCCTTCCACCCCAACTCTCTGGCGGTAGCCTATTAGATCTCATCAGGATAGCCTGCACTCCTTTCCTCTGTGTTCTCGCTAGGCCGTCTTGCCAAGGGGCAATGACCACCACATCATTGGCACCTGAGTGTCTGTCAGAGGTTCAGCACCTCAAGGGTGGCAGAGGTGAGGGGGGCCGTGTAAAGCTACATGCACTGGGACATGCAGACCCGAGAGAGGGAGGGAATGGTCCTCCTGCCAGTCTCAAGATGAGATGTTTGGGGTTTGGACACCCTGTGACCTCACTCTTGCTCCAGGACAGCTCTCCTAGTTGCATGGCTTCCTGGGCCCATAGTCAATCATGATGAATGAACACGTCCTTGATACATGATGAAAATCTCATTTTATATTTGTAGCTTATTCAAAACCCACATCCTCTATCTATCTATCTATCTATCCATCCATCCATCTATCTATCTATCTATTTATCTATCCATCTATATCTATCTATCTACATACATACACACATATATGTATGTATGAATGTAAGTCTTTATGTATATATCTATATCTATAGATATAGATAGATAGATAGACAGCCAGACAGCCAGATAGAGCCCAACACCGTTTTGTTTTTTGGAAGGTCCACCCCTAGTTGATCTGTGTTCTTGTTACAACTAGAGGTTAAAATGTGGTCTTGGCATGATGGATACAGACAAATACAACCAAACAAATGTTCTTTCTGTATGTAGGTTGACACTTAAAAGGCAATAGATAAGCTGGGCATGGTGATGCACGCCTTTAATCCCAGCACTCAGGAGGCAGAGGCAGGCAGATCGCTGTGAGTTCAAGGCCAGCCTGGTTTACAAAGTGAGTCTAGGACAGCCAAGGCTACACAGAGAAACCCTGTCTCGAAAAACAAAAAACAAAACAAAGCAAAATTTAAAAAGGCAATAGATTTTTAGCAAAAAATGTCACAGTAATTCAATGTGGGAAATACAGTTTTTAAATAAAACTACAGCAACTGTAATGGTTTGAATGAAAATGGCCCCACAGGCTCATAGGAAGTAGCACTTTTAGAAGGTATGGCCTTGCTGGAGTAGATGTGGCCTTGCTGGAGGAAGTGTGTCATTGGAGGGTGGGCTTTGGGGTTTTCAGGAGCTCAAACCCTGCTCAGTCTCTCTCTCTCTCTTCCTGTTGCCAGCTGATCCAGATGTAACACTCTCAGCCCCTTCTCCAGCACCGTATCTGCCTATGTGTCTTCATGCTTCTCACCATGATGATAATGGACTAAATCTCTGAACTATAAGCCTGGCCTAATTAAATGTTTATCTTTATAAGAGTTGTCATGATCATGGTCTCTTCATGGCAATAGAAACCCTAACTAAGACAACAACTGAATAATTCTTGGGAAAAAGTACCTCCCCCTGTCTCCCTGCCCCTGCGGACCACCCCCCCCCGCCCCTGTTTTTTGAGACAGGGTTTCTCCATGCTGCCCTGGTTGTCCTGGAAACTCACTCTGTAAGCCAGGCTGGCCTTGAACTCACAGAGATTTGCCTGCCTCTGCCTCCCCAAGTGCTGGGATTAAAGGCATGCACCACCACTGCCTGGCACAACTATCTATCTATCTCTCTTATTTTGAAAATTTATTTGTTTTTTTATTTCTTGAGACAATTTAACAAGGCAGCCCGGGCTAGCCTTGAGCTTGTGATCCCACTGCCTTGCTTGCTTGCGTGCTAGGGCTATAGGCTCAAGCCTCCATACCTGGCTCACCTTATTTCTTGTTTCATTCATACCTCCCTAAACATTTACTTCTCTAACTTAAGTACTATAAGGCAGCAAGGTGTACATAAGAGGTACTGTGGGGTTAGCTCTAAATATGTGACTTCTCAGCCAAAACTGACCCTGGCTGGCTGAGACACATGACATGGTTCAGTGATTGACCTACTGAGTCCTCAGACAACCCTGCCGGGCATGTGACATTAATTGACGATTGACCTCATTTGAGAGATAAGAAACCAAGTTCAGGAAAGTTGTTTGCATGAGTGCTAACAGCAAGTGATGTCAATGCCACAACCGCAGTGGACTGCCCTGAGTAAGTTGAGATACTGCCATTGTCCCCACTTGTGTCTTTTTCTCACTTGGAACCATCTCCAAGGAGAGAGGAGCTTGTGTAACTTCCCTGTATTTGCAACTCAGAAGTGTGGAAGTCAGTCCTTACAGTAGTGACCGTCAGTAAAGGAGTGGAGTAGAGCTGTGGGCTGGTTTTCCAGCATTCTTTTTGTTTTGATTTGTTTTGTTTTTGGGTTTTCAAGAAGGTTTTCTCTGTATAACAGAGCCCTAGGTGTCCAGGACCTGATTAGTAGACCAGGCTGGCCTTGAACTCACAGAGATCTGCCTGTCTCTGCCTCCCAAGTTCTGGGATTAAAGGCATGCATCACTCTGCCTGGCTTTTAGTTTTCCAGCATTCTTTTTTTTTTATTTTTAAAAATATATTTTATTAATTTATTCATATTACATCTAAATTGTTATCCCATCCCTTGTATCCTCCCATTCCTCCCTCCCTCCCATTTTCCCCTTATTCCCCTCCCCTATGACTGTGACTGTGGGGGATTTCCTCCCCCTGTATATGCTCATAGGGTATCAAGTCTCTTCTTGGTATCCAGCTATCCTTCCTCTGAGTTCCACCAGTCCTCCCCCTCCAGGGGACATGGTCAAATATGGGACACTAGAGTTCGTGTGAAAGTTAGACCCCACTCTCCACTCAACTGTGGGGGATGCCCTGGCCGTTGGCTAGATCTGGGTAGGGGTTCAAAGTTTACTGCATGTATTGTCCTTGGCTGGTGCCATAGTTTGAGCGGGACCCCTGGGCCCAGCTCCGCCCATCATAAAGTTTCTAGGACTCTCTGGATCCTTCTATTTCCCCATTCTCCCATGCTTCTCTCATCTAGAGTCCCAATAGGATGTCCTCCCCTCTGTCCCACTTTCCTGATAAGTGAAGATCATGAATGTCTCCAGCATTCTTAAGATAGACATTTTTAGATGTGTTCAATGCAGTGTTTAGAGTTCTGGTTGGAGTCAGTCTTGCTGCCTGAAGCACTGTCTTGATTTTGCTCTATAACATGGCCTTTCTTGCCTGTGTCTTTCTTTCTGCTTTTGGGATCATTTCTCAGAGAAATTACTCACTCCAGTAGGATTGTCTAGTCACTGGTCAGATGGCAATGAATGTGGTAAGTGGATGGTGATAGTCTTTGGCAGCCTGTGTTATAACAGTTTCCAAGAATCACAGTTGCAGTGAATTGGGATAATGGGGTCAAAGCCAGAAGAATGTGATTCTACAGCAGTTTTGAATTTGTCTGGTTGGGACAAATGTATTGCCATGTACTGACCTGTAATCTAAAGTTGGATCCTTCTTGATAATTGTCTCAGAAACCTTGAAGGAAAAGAATTCAGGCAAGATCAGCCAACTGTTGGGACATGCCAGGAAGTCAGAGAGGTTCCAAGGCATACCTAGTGTCATGTGCTGCTGACTCATACTGCAAGCTTGAAGGTGGCAGGGCTACAAAAGGATAATTTGCCAGGTCACTCATGCTAAAACCTGAGCCAGGAAAGCAAGGAATCCCTTGCACACAGAATATGGTATCTCTTTTTGATTGTCCAGACTCTTCCAGGCCATCAGAGGAGTGCTGTCCTGAGAACAGCTGGCCTTTGAAAAACAACTCACCAGAGACAGATGCTTCATGGGTGAATGCTTGTCCGCAAGGACCTGCTCTTCTTACCTAACATTGCCTGTAGACTAAGACTTATGAGAAAGCCTTACTATACAGAATCCTATCAGGGAAAGTCAGTGTCTGTCCTGGGAGGCCAGGATAATGCATACTTGAATGATGGCCTAGGGAAAGATATGTGGAAGCAGTCTTTTTAAAAAATGTATTTATTTTTATATGTATGAGTGTTTTGCCTGCATTGAAGTCTATGTGTCACACATGTGCTGTACCTACAGAGGCTGGAAGACAATTTTGTTCCCTGGATTGGAATTGCAGAGCATTGTTAGGCATCTTGCGAGTGCCGGGAATTGAACCTGGGCCCTCTGGAAGAAGAGCCAGTTCTCTTAACTGTGGGATCCATCTTGAGGATGATAGACAAAGGACAGGTTAATCACCAGCACAGAATTATTCTCTTTCAAACACCTTAGAAGGAGATCTATGAGTGGCATGTTGTACATGCTTATTTTTTTCATGCACTCACATGTGTGTGTGTGTGTGTGCTTGCATCTGTGCAGATATACATTCATGTGTGGAGGCTGGAGAATCATCTAGAGTGTCGTTCTCAAGAACACTGTCTCCTCCTCTGGAGAAAGTCCTGCCCCGGACTGAAGCTCACCAGTGAGGTCATACCTGCCTGTCTCTCGCTCCCCAACACCACCATGCTGGTCATTCTTCCATAGATTTTAGGGATTGAACTTGTGCTTGCAAGTAAACACTTTTACAGTTGAGCGATATCCCCCTTAACCCTTCTTCCTAGTTTTAATGTGAAGATGCTGACTTATTCATCTAGGCCAGCATTGTGCCCTTTGAGAATACGGGAAGTTCTTTATTAGTGCCCTTAAGCCGTGATCGTTTACGGCACCTTGAACTGAGGTAGAGAGAGGATGAAATTTGAGGAAGAGTAAGTGCGCGTGTTGTCTTCTGGAAAGGTCATGTGCATTCACAAGGTAGCCAACCTAAGCATACTCTCAGAACAGAGAAGCATAATTGTTACATGTGCCTTTTGGTTGTGTGCAATGGTTTGGAGTCTCAACTGAGCCAATGAAATTGGTCTTTGGCATGAGAGTGCAGTTACCTTAAGGAGTTACTGACTTTTAGAGAGTGTCTGTCATTGTGAAAGGCTGATATCTCCGGAATGAGGTGCACCCATATTTTTTTTAAAAAATTTTTTATTAATTTATTCTTGTTACATCTCAATGGTTACCCCATCCCTTGTATCCTCCCATTCTTCCCTCCCTCCTATTTTCTCCTTATTTCCCTCCCCTATGACTGTTCCTGAGGGGGATTTCCTCCCCCTGTATATGCTCATAGGGTATCAAGTCTCCTCTTAGTAATCTGCTATCCTTCCTCTGAGTGCCACCAGGTCTCCTCCTCCAGGGGACATGGACAAATACGAGGCACCAGAGTACGTGTGACAGTCATACCCCACTCTCTATTCAACTGTGGAGAATGTTCTGCCCATTGGCTAGATCTGGGTAAAGGTTTAAAGTTACCACCTGTATTGTCTTGAGTTAGAAATGATCATAATGAGTGAGTTAACCCAGAAGCAGAAAGACTCAAATGGCATATACTCACTTATATTTGCATACTAGCCCAAGGGGCATGTCCCTCGAAAGTCTTCACTTACCAGGAAACTGGGACAGAGGGGAGGACATCCTATTGGGACTCTAGATGAGAGAAGCATGGGAGAATAGCAAAGAAGAAGGATCCAGAGGGTCCTAGAAACCTACACGTAGAACATTATGCACCCATCTTTTCATCAGCAACATTACAATGCCAGTCAAGATAGTCAAAATACTTTAAATAACTTTATTCTTAAATTTAACAAGCTCTTATTAGAAATGCTTTGGTATCAATACAATAAAAATATATTGGTTCCCCCAACCCCACTGAGTCATGTCAAGTAACTGGAAAAGTTAGCATTTGCTGTCCCCAGTTTTTTCGGGGGCTTTCCCCCCACAAATAATGACTAATATTTATTTATGTGGCTTACTATGGGTTTAATTATATATATATTTGGACTTTAAGAACAAGAAATAAAAGTATTCAGAAGAGAGAGTGTCAGGCATTTCTTGGCTTCTTCTTCAAAGGCTATTCAGGTGGCACTATGGCTCTCAGATCACCTTTTTCCCCAGCTTGGCCATTCTTATCCTTAAAGCTGTAGATTAAAGTTAAAAAAAAAAAAAAAAAGAAAAAGAAAAAACGAGTTATGAAAGAATCACAATTTTTGCTCTAAACGACCATTTCATAGAAGGCAGGAAAGTTGAGAACATACCTCAGATGGTTTTATCCAACAGCGTGAGCATTGTTTTAGTAGCACAAAAAGATAGTAGAAATAATGAGCTATGGTTAACTTAGGGCAGGAGTAGGTTTAGAACTAGGAGGGACTAGCCGGGCGTGGTGGCACATGCCTTTAATCCCAGCACTCGGGAAGCAGAGGCAGGCAGATCACTGTGAATTCGAGGCCAGCCTGGTCTACGAAACCCCGTCTCGAAAAACAAACCAAAAAAAAAAAAAAAAAAAAAAAAAAAAAAAAAAAAAAAAAAAAGAAAGAAAGAAAGAAAGAAAGAAAAACAAAAACTAGGAAGAACCTATGGTTACAAAGGTAAGAAAATGAGCAGGGTAAACACATTATAGGTGGATGCTTTGTAATTTTGCTACCAGCCTCCTCCTCCTCCTCCTTCTCTCTCTCTCTCTCTCCCCTTTGTGTCAATGTCTGTCTTTTGTGCATAACCTTAGCTATGTACAAATGAACAAAAAGGATACTAACACTTAAACTATATTTAGTGATTGGATTTAAAAAAATATTAAGTTTGATTGTCCAAAGGCTCTCTGACCTTTGGATATGCAATGACAAGAATAAATTTATGTATGAAACGATGTGAACTAACAATCAGCATTAATGTGCAGTTTTGCTTTTGAATGGCAGGTGTACCTTTGAGTATGCTCTACTGCGGATAAAGTGTTGGCTGTAGAAAACATTTTTTAAAATGTAGGGGTGAAATTTATAGTCCTCCTTTGGTGTCCTGGTATTATGCTTTAATAGTTAGGGCCTTTGGGTATAGCTGCCTCAGTTATGTTCCAAAAGTTGTAAGATGCTTTGAAGGCACTGAGCAAATGATTATTATTAATTATGTAATATTACATTTGTGTGTTAAATGGCCCAAGAAGCAGCCATTTAGCTAATTGCACAATTTTGTTTTAATGAAACAATAAAAGGGCAGACATGTTGTTTTCCCCTGTCTCTATGCCACACATTAGTTACCCATTAACCAAAGAAATGACCCTATCTCCAAAAGGCCTTTTACAAAACTATGACCTGCCACTGTCATGAGGCTATTTTCGTCGCCTTGCTGCCTCAGTGAGATAGTTTCATTTCAAGGAAGGTAAGAAGCATGGCTTGCCTTTGAAAGCGTAGAGGAGTGATCACGTCTAATGGCAAGACCAAGTTCAGGATGTGCTGAGAGAATTTCCTTTGCTCAGTCAGCAGCATGGGTGGGCTCTGTTGCTGGGGGTTGCTGGGTGGCTGACCTCTGAGCAGGAGCCTGCAGTCCCACTGCAGAACAGGTAGGGCTACTGGGAAGGGTTGAGGTTTTGTGACCTCTTTCATTACTGGTGCAGAGAGAGAGAGAGAGAGAGAGAGAGAGAGAGAGAGAGAGAGAGAGAGAGAGAGAGAGAGAGAGAGAGAGAGAGAGCACCAGAGACACAGAGAGCAAGGATAAGGGTGGGGCTGGAGAGGTGGCTCAGAGGTTAAGAGCACTGACTGCTCTTGCAGAGGTCCTGAGTTCAATCCCCAGCAGCCACATGGTGGCTCACAACCATCTATATTGTGATCTGATGTCCTCTTCTGGCCTGAAAGTGTGCATACAGGCAGAGCACTGATATGTAATAAATAAATAAATAAATAAATAAATCTTTAAAAAAGTATGTTTTAAGGCAGGCACAACATCCTGTAAATAGAGGTCACGCTGTGTCCAAGGGACACACAGCGACATCAGCTAGCACCAGCTTTCCTTCCTCTCCTTTCTCCAGGCCTGAGGCAATGATCCTAATTCCGCATGGAGGGGTGCAGACAGAGCATGCCCAAGCCATGTAAGGAGCAGCCCCCCAAACAGTGTGCCCTCAGGTCTCCTCTTTACCCCTCTTTTTCTCCTCTTCTCTGATCCCAGCTGTCTTTTCCTACAACCACTCAGACACATAGTTTCAGCTGCTTAAACTTAGTGGGAGAGAGATTTGTGTTTCATCCTCATCCTCCCTTGACTCCTACTGGCAGTCTCTGAATCAATGATGTGTGAATGCTCCAGAGCTAAATTTTTTCTTCTTCTCTATCTCGAAGTATCATCAATATCTCTAAGCTCATGGAACTGAGCTGGGACAAGAACAGGTGTGTGAGGCCTACCAAAGAAAGCTAGCTGTGTAGCCTATGTCGTCATCGTCGTCATTGTTGGGGGCACTGGGATCTCATGGAAAGCTTACTGAAGCCATATAATAGTGGGTGTGTCTGGGCTATGTCATGCTTATACAAGCAGACAGACATGAGATTACCTAAATTTTCTATCATGTGTCACAATGCTCAAAATTTTACTAAAATAAACTGTAGATGACTCATGCTAGACATACACTTTTTCAAGTTAAAAACTGCTTATGCATGTGTGTGTGTTTGTGTGTGTGTGTATGTGTAATGCATACACTTAAATTATTATTATTTTTTATTAAATACTATTAGTATTTAATAAGCAATCTGTAATATGATAAAGGAATGGACTTAACCAGTGGGTCTTTAAGTATTATAGACCCTCTCTCTTTCTCTCTCTCTCTCCTCTCTGTATGTGTGTGTGTGTGTGTGTGTGTGATATTGAAAAGCACAATATACAATGTACTTGTGAAATTACAGTACATAGGTAGCTATGTGCTTAATATACATAAATGGCCCCTGAAAGCTTATGATAATCTGATTGACTTATTTTAAAAACCTATTCAGACTAACACCTCCACTCTGTAATCTATATGATGAATTGGAAGGCAATGATGTAAAATAATATCACAATGAAAGGTAAGGAATTTGGAGCGTTCTCTTTATGAGATACCTAGTTTGATAACACAAGACTTTGTATTGTTACTTTGAATAGGTTTTCCTGTTTTCATAATTTTAGCCCAGTAGCATGATTAGTGTTGTCTGGAAATGTTAGTCACTTCCTGTCTTTTTTCTTGGAGTAAATGTGTTAACATGGTTAGGAGAGAAGGAGTCAGGGTGTTTGGGAGGAGCTGGCTAACACCCAAGATCAAGACAGGGAGTTTTTGTTTTTTGTTTGTTTGTTTGTTTGTTTTTAACATTTGGTCATGCCAATGATTCTGACCATAAGTAGAGCGATCCTTTTCTCTGTGTCTCATTTATTGTTTTAAGAATGAATTTCACCCCATATTTGACCACGTCCCCTGAATGGGTAGACCTGGTGGCACTCAGAGAAAGGATAGCAGGCTACCAAGAAGAGACTTGATACCCTATGAGCATATACAGGGGGAGGAAGTCCCCCTCAGTCACAGTCATAGGGGAGGGGAGTAAGGGGAAAATGGGAGGGAGGGAGGAATGGGAGGATACAAGGGATGCGATAACCATTGAGATGTAACAAGATAAATTAATAAATATATTTAAAAAGAATGAATTTCAAAGGAAACATTTGACCAGCAAACAAAGCTCATTCTCCAAAAGGGACTTAGCCTCTGCATTTTTCCATTGTTGGGGAACACTACTCCAGATCCCGAGGAAACTATATGACTACCCTCTACCCAAGAGGGTAGAAATTCTTCAAATGATTAAACTTACAGTGGGTTCACTTAACTCAAGAGCTTAAAAGAATGGAAGAATGTCCCCATTATGGTGTTATTAGCAACACAAAATTGAGCTCACGGTTTGATGAGAAAGACATATCTCGAATGGTATCAGTCCTGCCACACTTCTATTAAACTATTAGGTTCTACTTGCTGGGCAGGCTACCACTTAATAGTTACGGCTTTTTAATGAACATTCTTCAATTAGCAACATTTAAAATTACCTTCTATTTCTACATTTAGAGCCTGTGCATGTGTATAATCTGACTTGGATTTTTAGCTAAGGTAAGCCCAGTTATTCTAATTGTGTTTGTCAGATCCTTATTCATTTTTCTATAAATGATAATCATTTGCTATATTTGAGTGATGACAAGGAATTTGAAATTGAGGAGCTGTCAGTTTGTACAAAAAGTGTTTACAACTACTTTGAGTCAATGTTAAATAGCTAAAGAGATAAAAAGCCATAAAAACTTCATAGAGAACGAGAAATGCAGCTATATAGAAAATCAAAAAAATAAATATGCGAAGTTGGAGAAGACTATGAGAAATTGAGTCATAGATGATGCAAGATAAAATAGCATTCTATTTTTAAAGTGTAGAAAATTAAAGAGCCAAGGTTAATAAAATTATAAAAGTATAGAGAAAGGAGATATGGCAGAGTAATAAAATGCAAAGAAAATAGTATGTGTCTTCTATTTTCTTGCAAAATTAAGGCTGCTTGTTAGCTTATGTGTAAAATGTAAGTCACAGAGAGGCACAGGCAAGTAGTTGTCGTTGGAGTTTGCTGGGGAAAATGTTTCTGATGATCAGCACATCAATTAGCAACCCAATTATCACATATGGTATTGCCCTCTCACAGAAGACACATTTCCAGTAGCTGAAGGGAAGTCAATGCAATATTAAAACAAAGCAAGGCAGAGTTTTCACTTTCATTATCTTTTGACGTGACTTACGTTGCTCTGCTGATAATTCGGATTAGCGTTAATAGAAGCTGCCAGTGCGTATTAGTTAATGAGGAGGTCTCAGATGCAGAAAGTCGGAGCGTTCCTTAACACAGAGAAGACTGTCACATGAGTAAACAGCAGTGGCATGCCTTGTCATTTTTATTACCTGTTAAAGAAGGATCCTCAGTCCCATCTCCAGCTAGTGGAACACCCGGGGGAGAGCGGTGGGCAGGGCTGCCTAAGCGTTCCTCTTGCTCTTTCAGAGATATGGAATTTTTGTGGGGAGATTTATGGTTGGTGTTTTCATGAGGACTAACTTCCGATCGCTTTCTGGGAAGAGGGGTTGGTTTGGCTGGCTGGTAAATCTGCTTGCAGGGAGCTACGGGATGGTAGGACGGCTTCTCAGCTTGTCCTTCATTCTCCTCCCCCTCATCATCAATCACGACCAGCTCAGCATGGATGACCCCGTCATACCCGGTCAAAAGCTTCTTTTCTTCCTCATTCTCATCTGCTTGTTGATACCCCATGAAAATCATCGTCACAGGTTCTGTGTCATCCACGTCAGAAGGCAGAGAATGAACGATGTTGTATCTGACATCTTCTGCCTCCTCCTCCTGGCAAGCAGGCGAAGAACTCTGGGGTCGTGACTTCCCAGGGCTTGCTCTGTTGGGGCTCAGTCCCATCGTTGGAGAAACCTCATGTTCATTCTGCCTGATGCTGGATTCTTCCCAAGGAGTTTCTGTCCTCATTTGCCGGCTGTCGACCGTCTCTTCTGCTTGCTGAACCATTATTGATCGGGGCTGAGGTGTTGGTCTAGTCAGGTTGGCTTGAGTGGGACCATTGCTTCTACGCTCTGAAAGCCCATCATTCATATTGTATGTGGATTCCATTGCACGGTTCCCCAGTCCATTAGCTTTCATCATTATCCTTTCTTGAAAGTTTGGTCCAGGGCTTACTCTTTCTCTCTGTGGAGTCATGGGCCTGCAAAACGGATTGGCATACACAGGCTCATGGTACTCTGTGGGTGATTTAGAGTTCCTCTCTGAGGCTTGCCTTAGGAGATCCTCCACCTCGACAGGCGCGAGCCCATCGGTGCCATTGTAGGTTGTGTTCTGATTGGAGCTGACTGCGTAGACGGACTTCTGTCCGTCGTCGTACACCTTTATTCCCGTACTTTTAAAGTCATCTGATGGGAGCGGTATTGAAGACAGAACAACGCTCTCTCCAGTCTTTAAATCTTTTTCAACTTTAATTTCCATGGCATACAAAGCTGTTAAAAGGCAAATTTAACACAGGGTTTAGTACCAGTTTCTCTTATAAACCAATTTCTTCACTTTTACATCCTTTGATGGTCTTTTAGATGGCATTTAAAAACGTCTAACCGGGAGGTGGTGGGTGCACGCCTTTAATCCCAGCATTAGGGAGGCAGAGACAAGTGAATCTCTGTGAGTTCGAGGCCAGCCTGGTCTACCGAGCAAGTGCCCGTACAGCCAAAGCTACACAGAGAAACCCTGTCTCAAACAAAACAAAACAGAACAACAAAAACCCAACCCCTTAATCCTGGTTTGGGTGCTGGAGAGGGTCCTGGTTGGGAGGCCTGAGTTACATTCTTAGCATCCATGTTAGGAGACTCATGGCCTCCTATAACTCCATCTCCAGGGCATCTGAGTCCCCATGGGCAATCACTCCAGCCGCTTCCCTTTTGTCTTCCTAATTTAACACCACTTCCAAGTAGATGAAGGGTTTAAATAAGAGCAATAGCAATTGTCCTGAGACAACTGATCTGGAGGTGACTAGTGGTCCACGGTAAAGTCCCCTGGTCCAGGCAAGAGCACCGTGGGTGGATTCTTAACAGATGAAGGAAACAGTGTTCTTTGAAGAATTAGAATGTGCCGGTGCTTGCTTGCTTTTGGTATATTTTTCTGTAGCTCATTTTGTATTTCTTGTCTCCTCTATTGCGTGACATTGTGGCTTTCCCTGGGTACCCAGTTAAACCTGCAAGATCCCTACCCATCTTCTCCCTGCCTCACATCTTTACCTAATTTTTTTCTGCATTGCCCTCCCTAAATGGTTAATTTAGTCAATACCTACCATGAACTTGGTGTATAGTAGTCACTCATTAAATATCTGTTGAATGAACACCTGCAAACAGAGGATAGCTTCTCCTTCAACTCCAAGATTCAGAGCTTTCCTCTACGAGCAAACCTTCATTTTCCCAGTGGCTTTAAAGTATTAGCCTCATGAAAATCATTATTCCATGAAGATCGATAATGCCTGACCTTCCCAAGGGGATGTTTCACTTACAAATGTCTTAGTAATTTAATATCTACTGGGTGAAAACTTTGAGCAGAGAAGCTTTAAAGCATTTTTATTGTTGTTGCCTGTTTCAGGCCTTATCTTACTTGTTCCTGCTTATTTTGGTAGGGAGCAAAATGCACAGAATAAATACTTTACTCTCATTATCCCTAACTGTGAAAGACCTACGATCCATCCCATAGTCCAGGGAACTTTGTAAAATGGACTTTTGCCTTAACCAGAAACATAAACAAACTGTGAAGACCTGGTATAAAATTTGAAATTGAGAGGGCCAGGGATATGGCTCGGTGGGTGAAGACATTTGCTGCCTGAGGACCTGAGTTCAATCCCTGGTGTCAACATTAAAAAAAAGTTAGATGTGATGATATTCACTTATTCTTAGGTGAAGTAGGATTCAGAGCCAGGAAAATCAGCCTGAAAAATCAGCCTGAAACTTACGGGCCAGCTGCCTGCAGAATGCTGTACACTGGTGATGCAAGAGAAACCTTGCCTCAGACAAATCAGTAACAAAGAAGTGACCCTAGAAAATTGTTCTCTGCCCTTTATGTAAATGCCATGGCCTGTGCTCATCCACATTTACACACCCATCCACCATACATACACATCATAATCTTAAAAGAAACCTGAAACTGAGAACATGCCATTGGATGTAGGGTCTCGAATACCTTTTCTATTTTGATCATCGTCATCTTGTCCTTCATTTCTTTCCTTTCTTAATCTGGAGGGTATGTAGGAACTGGGAAGGTCAGGGATATTAGCATAGATATCCCGATTGACTCTGTAAAGTTGATATGAATTCAAAATCCATGTAAGGTACTTCTAATAGTGAGACAAGGCCAGTGAACTTACAAAAATATCTTGCTTCGACATGAAACAGGCTGCTGAAAAACATACCTTCTGGGGTTTCTTCCTTTTCCACCTTCACAGACTGTAAGATAAAAGATTTCTGTGATGAACTTAGTTTAAAGAATAAAGATGTAAAGCAGCAAAGGATTATGAAGCACATATGCTTGTGTATTCTTTTGAGAGGGATTCGTAGTTTACAGCTGAGTGACACTCACTCTTATTATGTCTTCTGTAGTCCTCTCGATCGATTTTAGCTTCTTTAGAATTGCCTCTTCATTGGCGGAGATTTGCAGTTCAGCCTTTTCAAGATCTTGGATTTCTTTCTCAAGCCTGACAATAAAAAGGATACATTCCTTATTGTGTAAGGTCTCAGACACATCTCGCTTACATGCAGACTCAGGAGCCAGGCATCTTCCCAGCATGTAGCATCCCACTGAGCATCACAGATCTGCCCCAAGTACCACACATCTAATGTGTAGAAGGCTCCAGCACTTTAATAATTTTCAATCCAAGTCTGCTTACTTTTATTTATTTTATCTTCTTCTTTTTTTTAAACATAGGGACCTCTGAGGTATAAAAGTTCATTTTGATTATCATTTGGATCGAAGTGTCTGCAAGGGCATTAATGGAGCATACCCTTGTGTGTGTGTGTGTGTGTGTGTGTGTGTGTTTGTGTGTTATTTCCAGGGAGATGTAATTGAGATGAGGAGACCCATCATAGCAAGGACTGAAGACCCAGACTGAATGGAGATGGGAACGGGAAAGAAGCTAACTTAATAGAGGGGCACCGACATCTCCCCTCTCTTTTCAGTGTGATCAGCTGTTGCAATGCTGTTCCTGATTCTGTGCCTTCCCAGCCACAATGGACTGTGTTTCCTCAAACCATAGGTCCCAATAAATCCTTCCTGTTTTAAGTTGTTTCTTTGTCCCAGGGGTGAGAAAACGACTAGCACGTTAGTGAAGCATTTGGCTTTGGCCTCATTACCTTTGCTGCAATGACTAATTCTGCTTCCACACAAACGCGAATAATTTATTTCATAAAGAGACTCCTTAGGCTGAATGTGATGGAGCAGAGTTGGTGACCGAGCTCTGGAGGCTGAAGCAGGAAGACTGAGGGTTTGAGGCTAGCCTGAGATACTAACAACATCGTTTCATAATGAAAGAAGGAGAAAGGGAGGGAAGCAGGGAGGGAGGGAAGGAGAGAGAGATGGAAATTGATTAACCCAAGGAAATGGTACATTTGTAGTTACAAAGTTATTTAATTTTTTCTTACACAAATCTCCGTCTATTTGGAAAATAGTTACCATTATTAAAGTTGACTTAATCACAGATATTTAATAAGTAAAATCCTTGCATATTCTTTTTTTTTTTTTTTTTTTTAAAATAGGGTCTCACTGTATAGCTCTCACTGTACTGCCGTACTGGAACTCATTGTGTAGACCAAGCTAGCCTAGGACTTATAGTGATTTGCCTGCCTCAGCCTCCTGAGTGCTGGGATTAGAGAAGTGTGCCACCATATCCCGCCCTTGCATATTCTAAGATAAAAAATGACACTGTTTTAAGCTCCTTGAGCACTGTACTATTTTCTCAATAGGGCAAAGAGATGGAGAAATGGAGAGAATCCCAATATGACAGTGTCAATTGTTTCTGTAATGCAGAGTGTGTTTTCTGTGCTGTGCTGGTAGATGGGGGGTGGGTAGGTGTGGGTATGTTTATCCTGATAGTGCACAAAGGAATTGACAAGGAGACACGCTTGAAAATGGACTGTTAAACACACTGTGAACTCATACCAGCATTCAGGTGAGCTCCAGGACCTCTGCTCTGCGTGAGGCCACAGTATCTGACAGTTGTAGTTACTAAGGCAGGCCCCTCCAGCCATGAAATACATGTAGTCTTTGCCAGACATTCTGAACTCGAAAGTCAGCTGCCTCAGAGGAATTGCTGATCTGATGTAGCAGCTGGCCCAAGAGAGGACAGCTGTGGACATTCATGTCAGCTAACATAATTGCCAGTTTTTTTTTTGGCTTCCTTCTTGGAGACGGCCATGGGCCTGGCTGCTCCAGAATCTTGGGTTATTGTCACACCAATAAAAATCCCAGGATGTGATTATCTTAGGTGGTCTATCATTATTTTAACTTCAGGTTCTGATATTGATGCTGCCTATGGCCATTTGCAGGCCATATGTAGACGAGGAGGTTTTCTGGAACATCATACAGCTTCAAATGAATTATAGCAGCCCTGGTTTCTTAGGAGATTCTATTGAAAAATTTCTCCAGGTCTCTGGTAGTATTTTCTCATCAGCAGAATTATAAAATGTATGCTGAATTATGAAATGTGTGTTGGTCCAGTTTGGTAGAGTGGAAAACCACTAAAAAGCTATAGACCTGGATTCTATAGCCTTTGCTATACATGATAGTCAATTTCTTTAACCTCCTCAAAAGGCAACTTTGCACTGTGCATAATTAGAATAGCAACGATTGCCTTGTTCAGTTCAGATGTTAGGTGACGGTAGAAGAGATGATGGGTGTGAAGGCCAGGTCAACGTGGCAGGTGGCAGGTAGCAGGTAGATGGTGGCAGGTGGCAGGTGGATGGTGGCAGGTGGCAAGCATAAGGCCATTCATGAGAGAATTCTCAAGGCTTTCAACAGCACATTCTACCTTTGTTTCCCTTTACTACCTACCTAAGAGTTCTTTCCCAATATGTGTGTTAGACACAGTATATAAAGGAGAACCTGAGCTGGGTGTGGTGGTGCATACCTATAATCCCAGCACTCAGGAGGTAGAGGCAAGCAGATCTCTGTGAGTTCAAGGCCAGCCTGGTCTAGGACAGTCAGGGTTGTTACACAGAGAAACCCTGTCTCTAAAAACAAAACACAAAAAACAACCACAAAAAAGGAGAATCTGGGTAGAAATGAAGGAAGGTACAAATGACTACAGACTTGACTCTCAAGACCCAGGTAGGCCTGAATTCTGCTTCCTCTGACAGCTTCCTGTGTGACCCAAGCCTGAGACTCATCATTGTCTTCATTACTTTATGTCTCCACATGAAATGTTTATTTAGTGTCTTCATTGTAACAGGAACTATTCTATATGATATTACTATGATAGTAAAAAATGGAGAGATTGGCATTCTATTAGGAAACAAGGCATTAATACACAGGCTGCAGGGTTGTTCTGTGAAAGATCTGATGCAAAATGTTTTAGGTTTATAGTCCGCATACGGTTTATGTTATTTATTCATTTATTTCTCCCTTATTTTTTTCTGTATAACACTTCACTTGTGTGTGTGTAGCATTCCTATTTTGTGTCCACAAAAATACAGACCAGGGGGCTAGGTATGGTGGTGCATGCCTGTAATTCCAGCACTTGGGAGGCAGGGGCAGGCTGATCTCTGTGAGATCAAGGTCAGCTTGGTCTACAGAGTGAGTCCAGGGCAGCCAGGGCTACACTGAGAAAGTCTGTCTCAACAAAACAAAACAACAACAACAAAAACAGCAAAAATACAGCTTACATACATATACACATATATATTCAATAAAATGTGTGTATAAGCACATATATATTTCTATATAAAAATATTTCCATGAGAAAAAAGCATAGTTGACTACCAGGATTAAGAGCACACAACATTGTGCACGAAAGTCTCATTAAACAAATGTTATTTGTGAAGATAATGAGGATGGGGCACATAAATATGCCCAGAGATCAGGGTACGTAAAAACTTGGTGTTAAGAGCAGAAAGAGTAGGGAGAAAAGAGGCGATAGGCGAGGGGGAGACCACATGTATCAGGAATATACTGGACCTTGGACATAGAAAGATTTGTTAACTGAAGGTTCTATTACTGTATCACACTCAGCAAGGTCAGGCCTGGTTCCTACTCGGATGGGAGACCCCACTGAGAGGCAAGCATGGAGAGTAATTGGTAACAGTCTGGGTAGGATAATATGAAGATGGCCTAATTTGCTAGGGCAAGAAATGGTGGGGTTCATGGAAATATTTTGAAGGGAAAACTTCCAGAATATATTTATAGATGGGAGAGAGAAAAAGAGAGAGAGAGAGAGAGAGAGGAGAGAGAGAGAGAGAGGAGAGGAGAGAGAGAGGAAGAAGAAGAAGAAAAAGAGAAGAAGAAGAAGAAGAAGAAGAAGAAGAAGAGAAGAAGAAGAAGAAGAAGAAGAAGAAGAAGGAGAAGAAGAAGGATGCCGTTGTTAGGACCTGTGTAACTGGAAACCCACACATGTAACTGGTTGAAGTGAAACTGGAAGATAAAGGCAGAAGGTTGGTGGGCTGGATTGAATCTCAGATAGCTAAGTGTGATATGAAGGTGATGCACATAAAGTCTGGAGGCCACAGGAATCTGGATTTGAAGACATGAATTTGGAAGTAAGTATGTATAGCCATATACCTATGCATGGGTAATATTTGCTAGGAAGGAAAAGAGACAGCTAAAGATTCCAAGTTTGAGGATGGCATAGAAAGTACAGGTGCTTGCTGCCAAGCCGTGATGAGTGAGTTCAATCCTTGGGCCCATATAGTGGAAGGTGAGAACTGACTCCTCTGACCTCCACGGGAACACCGCACATGTGCACACAGGCACACGTAGATTCCCTATCACTCCCTAATGAGTAAATAGTTATTTTTTTTAAAACACCAAAGTCTGGTCAATGTTAAATACTCATCAGCCCTTAACTAAGAAGTAAAAGAAATAGTGTGTACAGCAAATGCTAGTTTCTTCCTGCCTCTGCCTCTTTCTGATTTAGTCCTCGTCTGCCTGGGCAGTGTCGTCTTGGTGAATCACAACTGTACTGGTATTGGGTATTGTTTCCCTCTGAAGAAAAGGTGGAGGATAAGATAATGCTACATGAGTCACAAAAACGTTTTTAGGAGATTATGATAAGCATATGTGGCTGGAGGCTTGCTAACCATCAAAGTAGTTGTTAATGAACGCATGCGAAACTTTTCAAGTCTCAGTGTGAAAAAGTGTCATTACTAGGGGGCTTTAGGCTAATGACCTATCATGACGGTTGTGAAAACTAAACACAACCACAGGCTTCCCTCCCAGTTCCCATTCCTTGGTTTCAGCCAGAACAGTAAGGACCTGTCTGGATGATCGTTAGAATCCTCTCTTATGAGAACCATACTGACGGAGACTGTCTCTTGTAGTTTCCGTTGAGTGCAAAACTCAATGTTTCCTATTGGATCTTGGTTTCTCACTTATGTCTGTTATTTATAGATATTACCATGGAAAGATAAATGTTAGAGGCTTGATTTGTAGTTTCTTCTTCTTTTTTTTTTTCTTTCCTTTCTGAAATCTTCCTAAAAGATCTGGATGTCTGCTTAGAGGTGGGAATCTAAAGAAGAGTGACCAAGAATGAAGAACTAGAAATTTGATCTGACACAGTGCTGCATGCTGTAACCCCAGCACTCTGGGAGGCAGAGTTTGATTGAGGCCAGCCTGCTACAAAGTGAGTCCAGTATAGCCAAGGCTATACAGAGAAACCCTGTCTCAGCCCCCACTCCCCCACCCACAAAAAAACCCCAGAAATTCTCAGAGTCCCTCCACTTGCTTAGGATTTAGCAGTGTCCAATGACTCAGACCCTCTATGTAGCAGGGATGGCTAAGAGAGGATGGGAACACACCCAGTCCCTGCTCCTTCTTGCCACCTGGGGGTGAGAGACAGCTTGACTACTGTCACCCTGCAGGTGCCACACATTAGCATAAGCTCCACACAAAGAAGTGTGTCCCTTGTTATTTAGCCTATGTCTTGTACGACCCTTTGTTTGGTAGGACTGAAACTTGTTACTTTAGATCTGCCATGTTGCTTGCTTTGTCATTAATAAATCATTCACCTGAAAGACAGCTTAGCTGGCCATCTCCTCCCCATGATCCCCTCCACTACCTCGCCCCAAAAGCCTAACAAGAGAAGACCAACAGTAGAAAGGGAGGTGGTCTGCTGACTGCTACTCTTGATAACACATCAGGTGTTTGGGACCCATTAAGCTGTATGGCAGCAAGAACTCCTTTTTGAACATGCCCAGTAGGGTGGTTCTCAATGCTCCCTGCGGTGTTTGCAAAGTGTGGAGATGCTTTTTGGTTGTCATGGCTGCGTACTGGAGTGCTGCTGGAACCTACTAAGCAGAGGCTGGGGTGCTGCTAAATATCCCACAATGCACAGAGACAATTTTCTCATAAGATATTACCTGGTGGAGTGTGGTCTTTCTGTTATGTGTTGTTTTAAAAAAATTTTTTAGCATTGTCTCTTCCTTCTATTTTTTCCCCTTCCAATATACATATGTGTGCATCTGTTTGACAACACCTCCGCATTCGATGTTCATATGAGAAGATGTTTATTTCTGTTTTAAAGGTTAAATAATGTAGTGCTTACCTTAGGGACTGAGGCCAAACCTCTTCCAAATAAATATTTGGGAAAGAGAAGGAAATTAGCTATTATAAATGAGGTTACCGAGGGACTAGAGAGATGACTCAGTGGTTATAGGCACTGTTGTTGTTCTTGCAGAGGACTTGGGTTAGCTTCTCTAACCCACATGGTGGTTCACAACTACCCTGAGAACCCTACTTCCAGGAAACCCAATGACCTCTTCTGACCTCTTTGAGTACTAAGCATGCATTTGGCACACATCTATACATGAAAGCTAACACACACACACACACACACACACACACACACACACACACACATAAAATAATGAAAGTAAACCTAAAAAAGTAACTGAGATATTGAGATGCTCTATACATGTGCACATATACATTTATACACACACATATATAATCTCTATATCTGTACATGTGTGGCATATATGCATAATACACATACAAGCTAATATTTTAAAGAAGAACGTCAAATAGGGCTGCTGCTGGGCTGACTCCAACCTTCCCCTGACTGTGTTTCAATGGATGGCTTAGAATTTCTTTAAGTGCTGCTCCCTGGTATTTAGAGAGTATAACCTTTCAGAATAGGAACTGAGCTCCTGAATTGCTGAGTCAGTTGGTGAGAGGCAGGCAACAGAGGGGAAGAAAAGTCTCCTTTCTGGTGCCTCCAGGCTGTGAGGTGGGGCCTGATGGATGAGTCAGTCTCTCTTTTAACTTCTGAGAGATGGTGGTCAGTCATCACGCACCAATTTAGATAAGTAGAGCGCACGGGAGAAAGCGTTCTCGATGGTATCCATTATTGGAATCTTTCTTCTCCTTGCCTATTTGCTCAGGGGGAAAGAGGGCCTATTTCTAAGAGCTCCCTATGTGAAACAGGGGGCTTTCATTTTCAGGCTTGGTAATGGTAATGGTCTCCCTTAATGATTGGGAGATAATATCCTCAATCCAATTCCAAGACTGCACCTACATTCTGGATATGTCAAGAACAGGTTATTTCAGAAGGCAATTTTTTTCCACAGCTAAGGGTTCATTTATCTCTTTCAGTTTTTGGTGCCATTAACAAGAGCTAACGGTTTGATGGAGCTCACCATTAGGAGCCAAACAGAATGGAACTCATGGGGGAAAAAAAATAACTGGTTGTTCAATTCAAAAGTTTACAACCAAAACCTTTCAGTACTGGACATGTTAGTGATTAGGAAAATGTTCAACAAGTGCTCTATACTGATACAGTACTAACCATGGCCTAATTAATTCTCGTAGTTACCTATGAGTAGCTTTCTAAGTCCATTAGACATATGAGCAATAAAGGCACCTAAGAAGGCAACTGCTCTGGAGGCTCATAGGCAGTCTAAGGCTGGATGGAATTTAAAAGCATATGTCTGCCTGTGCTTGCCCAATTAGCCACTATGGAAATAAGTCTTAAAATTGAAAATTGACTTCTGTGAACTTAGATGTAACATCCATTTGGACTGGCAACATAAAAGGCATGTGTTATTGTTCGTGGTAACAAAGTGAAGAGTGAGATAGCCCCAGCTACTGACACTATCTCTCACAAGGATTGTCACAGATGGCCCACCCCTTCTCAGCCGACTGAGGAAGTGAAAAGAGTAACTTGTCCTTACTAAGGAAGACCTCCATCTTAAGCCTTGTCCTTGAGAAGCACTGTCCTAGCAGAAAAGCATAATATGTCCCCAGCTTTGCCATAATATTTATGATGGAGTCTTTTAATGAAATTTGGCACAAAGATCATCCTAGTCAAACTTTTCTTTTTCCTTTTTATTGAGATGAGGTCTTACCATGTAGCTCTGTTTGGCCTGAACTTACTTACTAACTTACTTTCTTTCTTTTCTTTTCTTTTTTTTAAATTTTATGAACTTTCACATAGACCAAGCTGGCATTGAACTTTCTACAATCCTCTTACTTCCATTTTCCAGTACGAGGATTACAGATGTGCACCAGTATGCCTGGCTTGAATCTATTCTGATAATGTTATTACTGCTGGCCCAAATCCATTCCTCTTTTCTTTTTTAGCAATACATTTCCCTGAGTTTCATATGCTTCCGTGGTTATCTGGAGGTATACATGGTATGGATATCTGGAGGTAGACCAGATGTCCCTTTCTCTTGTGTCTTTAGATGGTGTGCATGACTCATTTAAAAAAAAAATTTATTTATTTATTTATGCCTAGTAGGATACTAGCAAATGTCTATAGGTTTTGGATCATGTTGCAAAAATAGAGCAGCTTGTACTCCATTTATCTCTCTTCATAACCTGAAATGTGTAGTGAGCTGGTTTTGAGTACACTGCCGAGCATATATAAAGGAACAAATAGAAAGGAGCAGGAGCTCTCCAGGCTTTCAGAACACTGGCATGCTCAACACTCTTTATGAATGTCTATCAGTTAAGATTTTTCAGTGTGAGATAAATGAGACTTTTTATTTCACACTAAACAGCATTTAAACAGACTCTTTTACATCAAGAGAGCTAGTGTACTAATCACTGCATAACTTTGTGGGTGAGAAATCAAGATGTGGCAGATCAGATATAGTTTCAGTCATTGAGCTGAAGAATTCTTCAGTAGTATTTGGAATTTGGGGGGTAATGAACTCGCAGGAAAAGAACCCAAGACCTTTCTGTTAGTGATGGTTTATAAGGGCAGCTCATATATGTTTGCTTAGCTATTTTTAATTAGAAAAAATTAACAGCACATCAATATTAAATGGTTAAAATTTCTGATGGAAAAAGAACAATTTTTAAATTGATCACACACACACACACACACACACACACACACACACATTTTTGTTTTTTTCAGACAGGGTTTCTATGTGTAGTCCTTACTGTCCTGGAACTGGCTCTGTAGACCAGGCTAGCTGGGATTAAAGGTGTGCTCTATATTTTTTTTTTTTAAATAAAAACTTATGAGGGAATCCCTCAAGAAACTCAGTGGATGTTATTGTTTATATACAATTGATAACCTTAGTCGGCTGATCTTCACTGGAGACATTGGTTACTACTAATAAGTCAAAGGTTAAAGATATTGTGATGCCAAACTAGATTTTCCCAATCAAATTAAGACTATGATTAAGGTACACTGGCTCATGCTGGTAATCCCAGGACCCAAGATGAGAAGCAGGAATATTATTTTAAAATTTAAGCCCAGCCTGGGCTATACTGTGAGACTCCCCCATCTCAAAAAAGAAGCAAGCAAAAATAAAATTGAATGTATATAATCAAATCAGAGAAGAGATTCTCAAATGTGAAAAATTTATATGATCTGAAGAGAAACCAGAGTAAGAGAAGAGATTTAAAAATATTTTATTTTTAACTTTTTTTGGGGGAGGGTTTCAAGACAAGGTTCTCTGTGTATTCTTGGCTGTCTTGGACTCCCTTTGTAGACCAGGCTGGCCTTGAACTCACAGCAATCTGCCTGCCTCTGCCTCCTGAGTGCTGGGATTAAAGGCATGCCCCACCATGCCCGACCCTATTTTTAACATTTAAAGGCTAATAATTTTTACCAAATGTTTAACATCTTTACTAAGACATGATTACATGACAAATTTACTTGTTTTTCTTAAACAAAGGCATATAAAAAAAGATGACGCACATTGTACAGACATGTAGGTAAAGCCATGAATTGTTGAAGGCCCACCTACCATTGTAACAGTCACAGCTATAGGCCAGAGAATGAAAGGACACTCATAGCAGCAAGCACACATTTTGTCAGAGCTTGATCTGTTGTTTCCAATCCTGAGCATTTAAGATAGAACAACAACACAACAACAACAACAACAACAACACAACAACAAAAAAAAACCACACTGTAGCTTTCAGATGATTACAAGTTGAGAGGCAACACAACGGTGTGGAAATAAATGTCAGTGTGTTTTGAGGACTGGAAACAGCAGAGTTTTTAAGAGAGCTAAATAATTTATAATCATCTGCAGACAGCTTGTACAAGTGTGAGCCTGGTCTCTTAATAGAACTCTGTAAATGGTCATAACTGTTGGATGGGTTGATGAGACTACCATGGTTGGCCACTGCTATCCAGTCGGGTGATATTAGAATAGCGTTAGTTCCTAGAGAAGCCCACCTTCTCAATCAGAGTAAGGTTTTGTATATTGAGTTTCATTTGCCATAGACTATAAGAAACATATTCTTATAAGAAATAAGAATATAAAAACCGGCTTTTAGAGAGTCATCTGCACTGTTTGTAGATTACTACAGAAGTCATTTTCCTTTCTTACTTTCTTTTTATTTATTTATTGTTTTTTTGAGACAGGGTTTCCCTGTGCAGCCTTGGCTGTCCTGGACTCGCTTTTTAGACCAGGCTGCCCTCGAACTCCACAGTGACCCATCTGCCTCTACCTCCCAAGTGCTGGGACTAAAAGGCATGGCACCACCATGCCTGGCAAGTTGTCATTTTCAAACGAATGCGAATAAACACACACTGAAGCTTGTCTGGCAAGGGGGAATTGGTTAGGTTGGTACTTCTCAAACGATGTGGAAGTACAGAAGTGGACTGTACAGATTTTATTAGGGCAGTGGATAATCCAGGAGCAATTGCCAAACACTTAACAAGAGCAAAATACTTGTAATAATAATTTGATTTAATCTTTGCCTAGGTGTCCTGAGTTTTCCAAGTGACTTTAAAGTGCTGTTGCAGGCAGAACACTGCAAATTAACTCAAGATTGCCTAGCCACGATTCAGCTAACCTTTTCCCCCCTAATTGTTAAAAATCTGGGGTTCAGGCTTGGTGGCCTTTAACCAAGCCCTAGGGCAACAGAGGTGGGTTGGTCTCTGAGATTTCAAGCCCAACATGGTTTACATAGTAAGTTCCAGCAATAACTAAAAAAAAAAAAAAAAAAAAAAAAAAAAAAAAAAAGAAAGAAAGAAAGAAAAAGAAAGAAAGAAAGAAAAGAAAAAAAGGTGTGTGGTAGGGTGGGGGAGAAAAGTATTTCTAGTAAAACAAGCCATTTGAAACTATTCAATGTCTGGAAAGGGCTAGTGAGGGATTTACACAGCCATTGACTTTCTTCATTCAGAAATGGCCACGGACTCTGATCCTTGTAACCCTTAACATTTGTCCCTAATAGTGTTACAGAGTAGTTTCTACATTTTCTATGCACTTCAGTTTTACTTTGCTAATTAGTGTTAATTGTTCTTACTGATTTCAAGAAGAGGGCTTTATTATTTGAAGACCAACAAGCGTAAATTCCAATCCTAATATAACTCTGATAACCAAGGGGGAGGGTGGCAGTTCGCTGTGGGTGGTCCAAAGAGACTCAGCAGTACTTGTCTGATGGCAGACAAAGAATGCCTTATAAGGGGTGGGTGTGATTCATCTTGAGTTGGTAAATGTTCTCTGGAAATAGAAAAGTTTTAGTCTCCCTGGCAGCACAGACCCTTCCTCTGCTTTTGAAGATTTTATTTTTTGTAACCAAGACTTTGAGGGTGAGTCATTGAAGTCAATTGATCTACGTTCCCCCGCCCCCCCCCTGTGTTTTAATCTCATCTGAGACAAAGATCTACACATTCTGGCAAAGGTATGGAATGCCATTTGGGATGAGAAAATAAATGTAAAAATATTTTGAAAAGTTAAATGATCTAAAGAGATGCAAATACAAATGTATACATTTCTGGAAGTGGGGCTTTGGCTCTGGACTACCTTCAGAAACTGGACGGGAAATTCAGAGAAATGAGCCAAGAGCGCGTGAGTTCACAGTCAGCCTTCTCAAGCCTGGTTGTTACAAAATCCACAATATTTTCTTCTTTTCCTGCCTTAAGTGTAAACTAGGTTGAGACTGCCTTCAGAGGATGGCACAGAATAGAGCCTGGGAGGAAGGCATCATTGGGTTGAGGTGGTGTACACAGAAAGACCCTTAGATGTTGCTCTAATCTGCCTGCCAACCTACCATGGTGGTGAACATTTAATCTGGATCAGTATTCACTCTGTTTCTGATGACATGTGATGAGATTGCTAGGTATGGGCAGGAAGGAAAGCATGGGGATGGGCTGAGAAAGAGGAGAATGAAGAGAGAAGGAAGAGAGGGAATAGAGTAGTGGAGCATGCCTGTGAACCCAGCACTCAGGAAGGCAGAGACAGGCAGATCGTTGTGAGTTCGAGGCCAACCTGGGTACGGCATGATTCTAGGTAACCAGGACTACACAGAGAAACCTTGTCTCAAAAAAAAACAAGAAAGAAGGAAAGAAAGAAAGGAAGGAAGGAAGAAAAGTAAAGTGGTGAAGTGTGAAAAACATACTACCAGTAACAACTCAAAACCCTGGGCACTTTTACCATATAACTTTCTCTTGACCCAAAGATAATTGTGTGATTGGTATTTTTGGCTTTGAAAGAAGCTTGAGGCCCCTTTCCAGTTCAGTTCAGCACTATCAATTTATTCACTATCCTATTTTTAAATCTATCCATTCACCTCTTTACCGACCCATCTATCAGTTACTTCTCTTGTTAAACTATTAACCTATATATTCAGAGCTATTCTTAGTACATGGAGGAATGTGTGTATAGGGGGGTATGTGTGCATATTTGTTTCCTTTTTTGTTGTTGTTTGAAGTTTGATTTTTGCTTAGTTTATTTGGCTAAGTTAAAACCGAGGCTCCTGAATTAAAAATAATCAGTCTATCTGGAAATTAAAAACAACAGCAGATGAGCTATTACAAACTGGTAAACCAATTATACAAATATGGAAAGTGAAAAACATGCTTGGAATGATCTTGATCATGTAATTGCTCAGAATAACTTCTTAAGTGTTCCTAGGCAACAGAAACTTTAAAAGAGACAAGTGGTGGGTTTTCTCTCCCTCCTTTTTCTTCTCTTCTCTCCTATGTTGTCACAGAGAACAGCTTGACTCTGTCCCTGATATATGGTGTTAGATATACTTGTTTGGGTCAAAATAGGAAGGCTGGGGCATTTAGAATGTGATATCTTCACCCAAATCTCTTGCTTTATTGCTGAGGCCCGGTTCCATGAAAGTAAGTACCTGCATTAGGCAAGTAAGGTCACCATGCAACAGAGAAGTACTGAACTTTCTATTTCCATACAGGAGCTTGGGCTTACTTTGTAACTGAATCCTGCTTCTATCCTCTGAGTGAACCAAGTAGATTCCTGAGATTCTTGTTATATGGTATTGAGCGGACTGTATTGTCCAGTATTCTTTCTCCTTTTGTGGAGGGATTTTTTTTCTTGAGTTCTGTGAGTCATGGCTTCAGCTGTTATCACATCCAACTTCTTGGCTTTTTCTCATGTTGTAGAGTCACACAAAATCCAGACCTCACACACACCTTTGCCCAACTCTACTGTACGCAGAAAGCAGCTTCTAGCTATTTGGAATCAACGAAAGCTTATTAACGAAGGCAAAAGGTCAGAAGGGTCCTTAGGAATGTGGGGGAAAAAGCTTAAGAACATTTAATCATAAGTAGCTTAGCTTACCCTTCAGGAAGGGAATGAGCTGTGTTTGCATCATTCTCCTTGGCAGTTAACCCTTTACATTTTATGCTTGTGACATTTCTTTCAGGCCCTCTGCATGTGCCAATTAAAGTCAGAGGTCTTTGGACACTATCCAAGAAGTTAAAGTGTCTGGGGAGGAGCTTGATTGAAGACAATTTCAGTCATCGAGAGCTATAGGGTAACTGCAAGAAAGGACTCAGGATGGTAGTGAGTACTTGATGGGAACACAGCCCCTTTGGCAGACTTCTGAGTGTGTGTGAGAAGCCTCAGATTTCCTGTCACATGTGGGGTACGGGCAGCAGTGAAGTGTCAGAGGGGTGTCTATAGCAGCCCATTTGTCTGTGCGCATGACTGTCTGAACCAAGAGGTAGAGCACCGATGTCAACAATTATCAAGTAGATGGTTCAGATGGCCCAAAACAAGCAGGGATCACTTAATAGGCAACCCAAAAACTGTGAGGAAATGCTTAGCTTAGAAGACGTTTTAGTAGCTTTCTATGCACAACACTGTCTCCTCAGGTATAAATCAGGAACTAGGCAGCATACTTTCTCAGTAATACATTCCTGGGCTAGGATTATGACTCAGGGACAGAAACCCATGGAGACCCACTTAGTTTGTGCAGTGTTGTATTTCTTTGGAAGAAATACATGTGAGCTCCCTTGCTCACATGTACCCTTTAAGAGGAGCCGTGTCTTTTACTCATCCTTGTGCGCACGCACGTACACATGCATGAGTGTTTAGGAATGTTATGTTGGTATTTTTTTCTCTATATCTTCCTTTAGTTTTTTGAAACATGGTCTCTGAAACTAGAGTGGCTGCCTTGCTAGGCTGGCCGGCCAGCAAGGGCCCCTCCCTAACCATCATTTCCATCAGTGTCAGCCTCTCCTGCTAGGGTTACACGGAGGGGCTGCTTGCCTGGTTTATCACATGGAGGCTGAGGATTGGAGCTCTGGTCATCATGTTTGCTGCGATGGCTAAGCTTGGCACACTCGGAAAGGGGACCCTCAGTTGAGGAAGTTCCTCCATCGGGCTGATCTATGGGGAATTTTACTTCCTGTTAATTAATGGAGAGTGTACCTGGGCTCTGTTAGGAAGGCAGCTGAGCAAGCTATGGGAAGCAGGAGAGTAAGCAGCATTCCTCCATATTCTTCTAGATTTCTGCCCTGGCTTTCCCCAGTGATGGACTATAACTTCAAAGCCAAATAGACCCTTTTCTACCTCAAGTTGCTTTTGGTCATGGAATTAAACTAGCACATTGCACAGAAACGGCATTAGACAGTTCCCTAGCCCTTTGGTTTATACCTTCAATGAAGAATATTAATATATATACATATATGTATGCATATGCTTATGCCAATCACCTACTATATGTCAGGGAAATCACTGTATTCCCAAGAGTCCTGTGGTGGCTCCAATTGCCCTAACTTCCAAGCAAGGAAACTGAGGCTGAGAGAGGTGAAAGAAGACGGGCTAAGCTCCCAGTCTGTGGGTGATAGAGGGGATTTAGAAGCTGAAGGCGCGCTGTTACAAAAGCATGAACATAGAAGGAATGAACACCTCACAGGCAGGGTCTGGCCCTGCTGCGAACTCTGAGGTAATGCTGTCATTTCTATTTTGATGTCCCTGTTTCATTCTTATCCTTGTGCTGAGCGGCCTGGCAGAGCAGCAAGTGTCACTCCCAAGCAGGCACCTAAGTGATAAGTCACAGGCAGCACTTGGATTCTCTCTCTCTGCTCAGAGAAGGCCCAGCATCGCTCAGTGTCATTGCATCGGTTGGCTATGGAGAGCTAGCAGGAAACCTACTGATTTCATTGGTAATAAAAGCTTCT
This sequence comes from Acomys russatus, assembly GCF_903995435.1. Taxonomy (NCBI): domain Eukaryota; kingdom Metazoa; phylum Chordata; class Mammalia; order Rodentia; family Muridae; genus Acomys; species Acomys russatus. The sequence goes on from NC_067159.1 coordinate 18,882,673, forward strand.
AAGCACTGTGGTAGTTACTTAGGCAGAAGAGCGAATTGAAAAACATGCACCTGATTATTAGCAGCTTTAGAAATAGCTGAGGAAAAAAAAAAGTATTCAGCAGCCAGGTAAAGCTGCTTGGCAACACGGTTTTGTAATGCAGGGCACTTGTGGGGCTGCTGAAATCCAGGCAAGGCACAGATATTATTCATACACATATTCTGTTTCAGAACATTCTGTCCTTGCACATTTGTTTTTTAAACCAGATAAACATGCCTCTAAAGGCCGACAAAGCTGTGGATTCTTTACTAATTCTAATGTGCATTTGTTTAGGATAGTTCCTTGAGAAAGCTGTTTGTTGGTTATTGTAGACACTAGCTCATATCAGCTGTATCGTTCCAAGTATTCACACTTAACATTCATTTCTAACTGCAGAACTCTGGCTTTAGAGCCGGCTCTGTTCCTCATGGCCCCACAGCTAGGCACAGAGTCCCTTACATTCTTTGAGCCCATTCCCTTGTCCACGGCATGGAGTTATTCCATGTTTTCTTTTTAGGATTGCTGTGACTGTTAAAAGAGTTCATGTTTAGGCAAATACTTCATTGTATTTGTACAACTTGTACAAAGCACTTTTTGAAAAATGATTATTGTATCATCATCATCACCACCACCACCACCACCATCATCATCATCATCATCATGTGTGGACTAAATTCACCTGGTGCTCATTAAGGAGTCCTGATGGCTTAATAGCACCCTGAAAGTCCAAAATTAAGTTACAGTGAAATGCCGGAAACTGGGCATATGAGTGACAACTTGGTAAAGAGAATAAAGGGAGTTGGGCGGGCTTTGGAGAAAGAACAAAGGAACAGAACACGGCTAAAGACTTCCTATGAGAGATAATACCTTTCCATGAGAAACCTCTTGAGTCCCGAAAGCTTGCTGTATGACATTTTGTAGGCAATGACAGCGTTAGATGAGGGAATACCTGTCTAGCTACTTTTTTTTCTAGACCTCTCTGCAAAAAGTGATGGATGTCGTTCTCTAAAGGTTATTAAGACCAAATGGGGACAGCATATCCTCTATACCTCATTAAACATCTCCTGTCTCTTTAAGATTCTTGCTCAGACAGGATCTCTGTCTAGACAGCCACTATCACTGTGGCTAGAAGCTATGTGCTTCTTAGAGCATTCAGGCAAGGCCAAAAGCAATCAGAGGATCCTAGTAAATACTCTGGGATTACGAAGAATTGCTGCCTGGACCTGTCCCTGGAGCCTGACTGCGCACACATAGCCACGTCAGCTATCACCAGGTGCAAAGGGAATTGTAGGTGCTCAATGTGAGGGAAGACTTGAAAAGGAGGTTCTGAGGTGAAGCCCAGAGGCCACAGCATGGCAGGGGAGGTTTGCAGGGATTAGCCTGGGAGTCATTAGAGGTAAGGCTCATTCTCTGTTGGTGAATAGAGAAAGAAATCATGGGCTTAAGCTGGATGGACTCTGGGTCCAAAGTGTGAGCTAAAGGGAGGCCTCGTCAGGCTTGGAGCGGTCAACTGTAGAGGCAGTCCGTCCTTGCTGTGTCTTGGTTTTTAGAAACGTTTATTATCTACTTTTTGGAAGTACACTGAGCAAACAACTTAGTGTTGGGGGTAATAAAACTGAAAGTCTCAATTACATTATCTTTGAAAGAGTCATTCATTTAAAACCATCTAAGTAAGGCAGGATAGCCAACAGTCTAACCTATTAAATCTAGGTGCATGTAAATGAACAAGTGTAGTGGAAGTCATTAGAAAAAAAAAAAGGCTTTTTTCCATAATTGTTCATGCTAGGATTAATGAGAGCTGTTTGTTTTCTCTGGTGAGCATTGAGAGAATGCAGTCAGGGCAGGCCTGATGAAGACTCAGAATAACCCCTTCCCAGGGTCTTTCCCACAGTGCTCACTTTAGAGAGGTCCTGGAAGTTCCTATTATTTAAAGGAGGGACAGGCTTTAACTTATTGTCATGATTAAGCCACAAGAAAGTCCCATCTTTTGGGGATGAAGGAGAGAGCTTAGCAGATAAAGTGCTTTTTGCACAAGCATGAAGACCTGAGTTCGCTCCCCAGCATCTACTTAAAAGCTGGGCATGATGGTATACACTTGTGATTCAGGCAGCTTGCTGGCCAGCAGTCTAGCCGATGCCATGAGATCCAAGTTCTGTGACACAGCTTGTCTTAAAACATCAGGGGTGAGGCCTGTTCAAGACGGGGAAACTCATGCTTAATGCTGTAAATCTGGCCAATATCCTGTGGTTGAGGAGCTCACAGGCCTCAGGGTTGAACCAGCTACTATTATTCTGCTAAAACTGACAAAGCATCAAATTGCCTTCAAAATGCGTGTCTCTTTCTCCACCTGTAGATGAGTACAGATCTCAGACTGTATCAGAGAAATTTCTTTGTAGAGCAGATAATGATTAACGTAGATACCCAGAACTGGTCAAAGTACAGAGAGTATGTGTCCATAGAGCACTAAGCCACAAACAGCACACCTTTATCACATACCCTTCCCCTGGTCCAGGGACTATCAAGGAAGAAGATGTGCCAGATAGTTTTATGTCTACTTGACACAAGCTAAAGTCATCTAAGAGGAGGGAATGAGGGAGCCTCAATTAAGAAAATATGTTCATAAGATCAAGCTGTAGACAAGCCTGTAGGGCACTTTCTTAATCAGTGATTGATGAGGGAGGGCCCAGCCCATTATGGATAATGCCATCCCAGACTTGTGGTCCTAGGTTGTGTGAGAAAGCAGGCTGAGCGAGCCATGGGGAGCAAGCCAATAGATAACAGCTCCTGCCTTTATGTTCATGCCGTGTTTGAGTTCCTGTCCTAACTTCTTTCAATGAAGAACAATGTTGTAGAAGTGTAAGCCTTTTTCCCCAAGTTGCTTTGGTTGTGGTGTTTCATCACGGCAATAGAAACATTAACCAAGACAGAGAGCGTGGAAGGATTTAAGAGCCAGACATCTGTGAGGATTTAAGTTAAGTAATGTCTTTTGGGCATGGCAAGATCAGTGCACTCATGAACACACAGCAGCTGTGATTGTCTGTGGGAAGCTGAGAAAGTCCAGAGTGAATATGTAGAAGAGAAGATGTAGACCTGAGAGAATGTGTACTGTTGACATGGGCACAGCCACATCAAGGACCAATACCTCAGACCTATAGAAAATTGGTAAAGCCTTGTTCATACAGGTCAGGCTTAGAATGGAAGAGCTTTTCTGTTGCAGGATATTTGATCCCATTGTGAACCCTGAGACTGTAAACTGGAAAAACCCGTTTCTTGTTGTAGTATGACTTAGCCCTAACACAAGCCTTTAACAAAAGAGCTTTCTGTTTATTGTAAGCAAGTAGTTGTGGTGTGGCTCAGCCCTGACACACACCTTTAACCCAAGAGTTTTCTGTAAACAAGAGCTAAATAAAGTCAACCATAGGTCAAGAGGCCTGGTGACAGGGAGTGAACATAAGAAAACATAGAAATAAGGGACATTGAGTTGAAGGGTATTTAAAACAGTGTGGAGAAGGAGAAGGGCTTTTTCCTTCTGGGATGTTGGCTGAGTAGGAAGGTCAGCTGGGTGCTTTCCCTGCCTCTCTGAGATAGCAGGCTTTAACCCTAGCATCTGGTTCCTGAGTCTTTATTGGTAAAATCGAATGTTTGGGAGTTTTGTTTCTAAAACACAACAGTTTCCTGAGGTCCATGTTGGATTGTTTACATGTGATTGATCGGTGTGCACAACAACTAGGAACTGTAGTTTCTTCTTCCTGGATGTTTACAGCCTGAGACTGCTTTCCTACAGAGAGACCTCCTACCAAGACTAGCTAACGCCTCCCTCTGAGATTCCAGGCTGTTGTGGCAGTTGGTGCAGCTCCTTCAGAGCACACATAACCCACCTGACCCCAGACATGCTGTATATGTGTCTGTCCTTTCTCCATTCCCTTACCACCCTTAGTCAGGCCAAAGACCAAGATGTATCAGACACAGCAGCTAATGCACAAGACCCACACAACTTCAAGACAGTCAACATTCTAGCTAGAACAGGAAAGTATTCACGAGTCCATACCCCTAACTGGGGAGTTTTTGTGAGAGGGAGAACAAGTTTTCTATAAAGGTGTAGCTTCTGGTAGGCTGACCTTGCTTCAGTGGAGGCCCCCACACCTAAGGCAGCACACATCAGAGAGCACATGGCTCATTAAAAAAAAAAAAAAAAAAAAAAAAAAGGTCTGAAATTCTGGTAGTAGAGAGGAAGGGGTTTATTTCTGGGGAGGACTTGGCAGTGATTATAATAAAAACATTTTGTATGACATTCTCAAAAATTAATACAAATATTTAAAAATTAAAAAACGAAGGAAGATGCAACTGAGGAGCACATGCCAACATCTGTATCTGGCATTTAAGTGTGAGCATACCTGTGTATGTGTGCACACATGCATGCACATACACACACACACACACACACACACACACAGAAAACTTACCATCTACTGTCTGTGTATAGATTAAAAATAGCTTTGGTCCCTCCTCCCCGACATCTTTCTCCCATGATATCTATTTTTGTGGCATCCTGCCTTATATTTGAACTTTCTAATTCTTTTCTTGGCCACCAGCTCACATTTAGGAAGGATATTGATTTGAGCAGTACCCCAGTGAGGGCCATACCTGAGGATGCTTTGCTCTAGAACCTGGGTCTGGTGCTGATCTTGCTGGTTCTGCTTCTTCATCTCTTCCTGTTCTTTTCCACTGCTGATTCCATCCAGGAGCCATTTCTCCCTCAAGGCCTTTTTCTGATGTCAGGGAATATAAATGTATATTTTTATATTTGCCAACAACTCCCCAAATCTCTTGTTGCTTGCAAGTATTACAAATGGCAACAGTGGGCATATTAAAGAGGGGTTATTTATTTTTTTTTCCCACTGACTTAGCTCAGTAAATCTGGCATTTGCTCTTCTTTGTAAACTTCCTGGCCACATCAGTATTGCAATAATTACAAGGAACTATTATGATCACGTAAAAACCTGTCAAAAACAAGTATGTCTGTAGCTTATAGATAGGTGTAGAGGACATGGATTAGAGGCCACTGGATGAAGCAAGAGCCTCGCGTCATCAGCTTTTGTTGACCGTTTCAAAATTCTCTGTCATTTCATCTGAGCATCACACACCACAAGAACTCTGTTCTGAGACCAGAGAGTCTTTTCCCAGGTAATTTAGGCCTTTATAATAGATGGTTAGGTGTTTACAAAACTGTTCTCTCCAGACCCAGTAAATAATAATAATAATAATAATAATAATAATAATAATAATAATAATAATAATAATAATAATAATGGCCTGTCTTTGATTCCTGGGGTTTAAGACAGCAAGAAAACTGTCACACATCAGCATTACTTAGATTTTAACTTATTTTTAACTGATGGGATTTGAGGATGGCTAGCGTGTAGTAAAGAAGGCATTTACTTTCTTATATCTGTCAACTAGTTCAAATGTCTCTTGTTGCCTTCAGATTTCATGAATTGTAATAGTGGGCAGAGTAAAGAGGACTCACTTGTTCCTGTTATCCTGCCTCCATAAATTTGGTGTTTTCCTTTTTATTAAACCTCTAGATTTTTTTCTGAAACTAGTTTCTAGACATGTAAATCTTGTGTGTGTGTGTGTATGTGTGTGTGTACAGTTTGTGTGTATTTATAACTGTACATGTGACTACACATCCACATATGTTCTGGTACGTGTGGAGGTCAGAGGTCACTGCTGTTGTCTTCCTCTCTCACTGTCCACCTTGGTATCTTTTAAAGTTCCATTTTCCTTATTTCTTTTGTGTACAGGGGTCATACAAATGCCCTGAGTGCTTGTGCAATGTGGAGGTCAGAGGACAACCTGCATTTTCTCCCCCGACTCTATGGGTCCCAGGACGGAATGTAGGTCACCAGGCTCGGCAGTAAGCAGCTTTACCCGGTAAGTCATCTTGCTGGCTCTCCACCTTATTTTTGAGACAGGATTTGCCTCACTGATTTGGCCACATTGCTTGACAGCAAGCCCCTGTCTTCACTTTCTCCGAGGTGGCATTACAGGTGTACATTGGTGTGCTTGAATTTTGATATATGTGCTGAGAACCTCAACTTAGGTCCCTGTGCTTCCACAGCAAGCACTTAACCAATTGAGTCATCTTTTCCACCTTCTAAATCTTATTTACCTGCAAATTCATTCTTATGTATCAGTGAGTTCTAGTCTTTATGAATCATCCATAAGGGCAGTGCCACTCACTTGCCTGTTGGTCTAGGAAACACTCAGGTGGCACAGCACCATGGTACTAAGCTAGAAGAGCCAGATCTCGTAACACCACCAGGTTAACTATTTCATGGCAATGAAGTTCTGAACCAAAAGCTGTGTGGGTGTCTGATGTTGCTCACTGGCAGACTGCTTGCCTACTGTGTATGAAGGCCTGGGTTTAATACCATCACCACTAATGCAGATAATAGAACCAGCATCTCTAGTAACTAAATGAAAACACAAATGATACAGTGACACGTAAGCTGTACTTGTCAGTTTTCATAGAAAGGTCTCCTGAAGCATTACTACATTGCACTCAGCAATAACAGCCGACTTGCAACAAATTAATTTTTCTTACTACGAGTTGAATGGAACTACAGAAAAGAAAAAAATGTCAGTATGAACTGTAATTTGTTTTTACCGATGGATGTTATTACAGGCTAGGAGGTCAGCAGTACACACCTCTCAGAGTTGTTTGATTAGGATGTTAAAAGTAAGTGTCCATGGAAGTTTGTGTGTGCAGTGAGGGTCCAGGTGTCCGAATGAATGGTCATAGTGAGTACTCCAATCAGTCTAGTCTGTCCCCCTTCCCTTCCTCCCTCCCTTCCTCCCTCCCTCCCCCTCTCTCTCCTTCCCTCCCTCCCCCTCTCTCTCCTTCCCTCCCTCCCTCTCCTCCCCTCTCTCCCTCCCTCCCTCCCCCCCTCCCTCCCTCCCCCTCTCTCTCCCTCCCCCCCCTCTCCTTCCCTCCCTCCCTCCCTCCCCCCTCCCTCCCTCTCTCCCTCCCTCCCTCCCCCTCTCCCTCTCTTCCTCTCTCTCCCCTCCCTCCCTCCCTCCTGCTCCCTCTCTCCCTCCCTCTCTCCCTCTCTCTCCCTCTCTCCCTCCGTGTGTGTGTGTGTGTGTGTGTGTGTGTGTGTGTAGGAGGAGAAGCTTGCAGATACCTATGTGTATGCTGTTTACTGGCTGCCACTGTGGTGAAATGGACCGGCTTGCAGTCAGGGAAGCCGTGAAGAGTCGTGGGAGCTGAGGCAACTGGATGGAAAGGGACACAGATAAGCTGGTAACTGTAGACACCAGGGGAACTTTCATAACATGGTGAAAGAGCTTAAAATTGATTTTTAAAATACTTTTGCACATTTTTGAGCCTGGTTTTGGAATTGAGCCTGGTTTCTGTTGGAATAGCCAACGATTTCTGCAAACTTAGAAGAATGTTGAAATAGCCACTCTTTGCCCTTATTCCCGCTGCAGTCGATGCCCCCTGTAGAGTGCTCATCACAGGACAAATGCCAGTATGAGTCATATGTCAGTTATTTTAAAGGCACAGGAATAGTTTTGCTATATTTTTAGGGTCTCGTGTAGATCCTTGGAAGTAGTAGGTTTTTCATCCATGTCTGAAAGGCCCTATGTGTACCTCCGTAAAACCCACTTATCATCTAAGGCTCTACTTAAACTTCACATATTTATAAAATTCTTATTGGACTATCTCAGATTACCCAGTTAATGTTTATAGTCTAAATAAAACCACTACCATTTAACTTTTCTTCCCAAATTTAATCTTTAATTTCTCAAATTGGGACATGTTACTTCCTCCCTTTTGGGTCTTTGAGGGAAAGTGGAGAACATCTTTGAACAGAAAATATGAAAATCCATTGCTTTAGGTGCAGGCAGGCCCTGGGACAGAGTGCACAGCTGGCAAGGAGACATAGGTAGGTTTTCAGTAGTTGATTTGTATGCCGCAGTACACAATCTATACCACAGTGGACAGCAGTCCAAAGCTTGGTGAACACATTGATTGGGTTAGAAGACGCTCCTTGGTTCCAGAAAGCACATCAATAGGAAAGATTATATGTTCTTGTTGGGACTTCATGTGTGGCCATGAAGCCACCTCAGGAATGAATCTTTGAGTGAGTCAGCCTTTTGTTGTGTGAAACTTCCTCATAGCCGGGGGTGGGGGTGATATTCAGCTCTTATTACCGGGGCTAACAGTTATGAGGCTTTCTATACCGCAAGGTAGCAGTTCTTGAGTGGCAGAGATTTATCCGTTTACTCTGAAGTAGGAAGCTCTTCATTGCAGGACCCAAATTATTGTGTATATGTATGTTTTAGAGGGGAGGGAAGTGGAGGGGAAGGAAGGAGAGAAGGAGGGGGAGAAAGGGAAGGGAGAGATAGAAAAAAAAAAAAAACCAAATCTTGATCTGTCTCAAACATTATTCGAGAATTGACTGACTTCATTCAAATTGCTAAATTTTGTTCTTATTTCATTGATTTTTTTCTGGGTGTACATATTGTATTTCTTGAATGTGTCTCCTACTCAACACAAATCCAGTGTGATAGTTTGTAAGGCTAGCAGGTTCACTATGACTTTCAGCCATCCATTAAATAGTGAAAATGTCACCTTTGATGGGAGCACAGGGGTCAACGGAATGCAGAGGTCGGAGGCTAGCCAGAGTCCTGAATGATGTGCCTTTTCAGAGATTGGTGCTTTGTTCATTAGAAAAATGGATTGCTGAATCTGGCAAGTTTAAGTTTGGGGATCTTATGACTGTGTGGCATTGTTCATTGAGGGAATTCGTTCGATCTATTGATAGCAGCCCTGCCAGATAAGAAAAGTTTCCTGCTTGGGCCTATTCACAAGGAGCTCCTGTTTGTCCTTTACTTGGATTCTATAAATAAAAAAAAAAAAAAAAAAACCTACGTAATAAAATGTTGAAACCCAATGTGCTTTAATTACAACATGACAACACCCTGTGGAAGACGTAAAGTCTGAGTTTTCAAATGGAGATTTATTTATGGTTATGATCTCATGTTCTGTCCAAACAAAATAAAATAGAAACCCAACGGTATGCAAACAACACTGGACTCATTGCAGGGAGCTTTG